>NC_054481.1:83481460-83578960 GCF_017639515.1 Carcharodon carcharias
ATGCCGGGCCATGAGATTACAGATTGTGGTTGAGTACAATTCTGCTGCTGACTGCCCACAGCACCTCATGGTTTCCCAGTCTTAAGTTGCTAGATGTGTTCGAAATCTATCCCGTTCAGCACAGTGGTAGTGCCACACAGCACGAAGGAGGATATTCTGAATGTGAAGACAGGACTTTTTGAGGTCCCAATCCAGGTTGCTAGCTGGATCCTGGGTGACAAAAGCTACCCCTCCTCACCAGTGAGGCATCCCCATAGCCCAGCAGAAGGGTACTACAATGTGGCTCACGCCTCCACCAGAGCCACCATCTAGCAAACCATTAGCTTGCTGAAAATGTGCTTCTGCTGCCTTGACTAGTCTGGACAGGTTTTGCAGTATATACCACATACAAGTAGTTGTGGTCTGTCATGCACTGTACAACGTGGCCGTGCAGCTCAGACAACCATTGGAACTGGATGAGAAGGAGAAACAGCACTCTGTCAGTGTAACCAACAATGCAGGCCAACCATGAGGCATGTTGATACATCGAGCCATCTGACTAAACTAGTCCCTACAAATGACCATATGCACACATGAATTAAGTGAAGCCAATATAATGTGCAATATTTACATGTGACAAATTGAACTTCTTTAAAACACCCATGCCACCTTTGTGCTCTCATACATTCCTAAATTTTCTCTTACAGTGTAACCCTGCTTCAACAACTGAACTGAACACATTCTGCTCAGTGCATTCCCCTGTAGCTGATGATTGTGGCCCGGATCCTCGAGGGCTCTGGCCTATTAGGAGTCTCCTGCATTGGTGTATGGGCAACATCCACGGCCTTGGCCAATGGAGGCAATGGGATCAATGGCAGAGGGAAGGAAGAGAGGCCACTCACCCTGTGGCAGCTGGGACACGTTCCTCCTCCGTCTTGGTGCACAATGGTACCTCTCTGTATCCCTGAGGGGAAGAAGGGAGGTCCAGGTGCCTCGTCCCCCTTCTCCCTGCTGCATGGAATGCATGGCTAGGGTGACAGGATGCAGGTCAGAGCAGACATGGGTCATTTGCACAACCTGGATCTCCATGGCTCTCACCAACCTCTTCATGGAGGAAGTCATGCACTCCCATGCCTGAGGCATGGCAGAACCTATGTCTTGCATGGATCTCTCCATCACCTGTGCAAAGTTCTATATGACCTCTAGCATCTCTACCATATGTTCTCCCACCTTTTGCTTCATCTGCAGTTGGCTTCTTGTGGCTACAACCAGAGACGCATCCTCAGGGTTGGGCTCAGCAGGACCCTGGTCCCCTGTGGTCCTATGAGTGTCAGGGGGCTCAGCTGTCACAGTCTCCCTCTGCTGCTGGGACGTGTGTGCAATGTGGTCACCAGATTGTGCTCCAGAATCTAAACATGAACCCTCCATGAACTGTGTGGATGTAACTCCACTTGTGGAGGTTATGGAAGAGGCAGGTGCATCCTCTGGCTCACTGGTGTCATCGCCCCCAGAGATTGAGTCTTCTGGCTCCTGCCGTGGCTGTGTCCTGGGCTTGGGATTGCAAGGGCTGATAGTGGAGAGTAAACAGAACCACAGGAAAGATCAGCACTCCGAGTTGCTATCCCTTGAGATGAGGCAGCAGGACTGGCAACACCAATGATCTCTGGTATTTACCCATGTCCTTTGTGTCACAGCACAGATTTTCCTCTCATTCCAGGCTTGCCAGGCACTTCACACCCCTCCCCCAACCTTCCAACAATTGACAAGAATTTAAAATTTATGTTGAAATTGAGGGAAGATTTCCCCCATAGACAGCCACTTACCTTTAAGCTCATGCATCCTTTTAATTTTGCGCTGAAGGCTTGTATTTGCACATCCCTGATTAAGCTAGCTCCCTGCACACGGCCTAGTCTATGAATAATTATTCGAATGAGCAGTCATCTCGCTGCAGTGTGCTGCCTCACTTTGTGGCAACAGCCAGTGGAGGAGCTTAACCTGATCTCGGGCCAAAGACTAGCCTGTGTTTCCCTTAGCAAATCAGCCGATGAGCAAAGATAATGACATCAGTGACTAAATTACAGACAATAGAACATTTATGATAGAAAACAAAGCAAATCCTAACCAGTTGAGTTAAACAATGTGTACCTTGTGTAGGTTAATCAGCCAAACTGACAGATTCCTGTTTATGTTCACTTCATATGTATTAAGCACATATTTATTTCACACACTCAGATTTAATTGTCCACCACATATATCAGTGATTTTTAAAATTTAATTTATTATATTAAGTTTGTTATTTGTATTACTGTCCTGTTGTGAATGTTTAATTATTTAATATACTATTTATGGTCTTAATTGTTCTTGTTAGAGTGTTATTGCCGCCCATTTATCTTCACTGAAATATGATTCCAGATGACCCAGAGGAATTTGTTTAGGTTGTGTGTTAGTGATGAATAAGCAGTAAATCACAGACTGCCACACACAGCCTCATATCCTGCACAGGTTAAAGGTTGTCAGCAGATTGTACAGATCCATTTACAGCAAGTGTGTGAAAAAACAAAACCCATTTTACATCTAATAAAAATGCTCATTAGGGACATGAGGAAAGTGCTGAACCAAAGAAGGCCATTCAGTCACCATGCAAAGTTTCTCAACAGATTGGATGAAATCCTAGCACTCTGAGACTCTTCCTTGATTACTTAGTCCTTAAGGAGCACTTGAAACTTCTGTCAAAAAAGTCTGGAAAATTTCTGCTTGGCTCCAAAGATTTGGGGTATGATTTTAACCCTGCTGAAACAGCTGAAATCCTTCAAGAGTTAAAATTGACCGGCTGATTTTCTAGGTCTGGTAAGATCGTGCTTGTGCTCCCTTATGTCCTGCCCATGAGAAGCAAAGAACTCTGACTTTGCTGGACTCTGTGACTCCTCGTCACTCCTAACTGTTTATAGTGTACAGAAAAGGTGAGCATGAGCCGGCCCTGCATGTCATTTAACTGGGAGGTATAAAACTGGATGAGCCAGGAGTTCTTAAAGGACTGCTGTGCACCACTAAAGTTCAGGATCAGGAAGGTGTAAGCAGTTGGATGGGGGTCACTTATTAATGTATTTACAGTTTTGGCGGCAGTGAAGACTTTAGCATTTAGCCCCAATTCTTCGAAGGCCTAGCAACAGCAGAAGCATTGAAGGAAGTGAATCACTTTGGATCCAAAGGTCACATGCCCAAACTGTGGGGCTGAATGTTGTAGAGAGTCACTGCAATCTGCCAGGTCCATTGTACCTGGGAGCAAATGAAGACTAAGTATACTGGCACAAGAAGTGCCAGTTAATGTAACATTGATGTCAAGGTTTTGAGCCTGTTCCCTGAACAAGGGCCCACAGAGACAGTGTAGCCCTCTCTCAACACTCATTTATACAACAGCAAGTGAAGGGGGACTGTAAAACCTTGCATAAAATTCTTCTGCAAATGAGGAGCACAAGAAGAAACACCACAGTGGTATAATGGTTACATTTCTGGTCTTGTAAATCAGAGACCTGGATGAATACTGGGGAGAACAATGCGTTCAAATTCCACCATGCAGTCTGAAAATTTCAAATCAGTTGAAAAGGATTTAGAAATAAAAATCTGGTCACAGTAAAACAGGCCGTGAAGCTGATGGAGTATTGTGACAAAATTCAACTGGTTCAGTAATGCCCTTAAGAGAAGGAAACCTGTCATCCTTACCTGGTCTGGCTTATATGTGCCCAGGGCCAGGGAGAGAAATCATGGACTCTGGTGCTTCTCCTCCTTCCAGGCCCCCTTATTCCCCATCGCCTCTGGACATCCCCTCCCCATCAATCATGCATGATATTTTTCTCCTTTTCAAGGTTTACCAATCAATTCACCAATTACAGAAAGATCCTAGTAAAATGATGATGCCCATTGTTGGCATCTGGTTACAAATATCATCTGATATATATGCAGCATGAGTCATTAATATTCAGATCAGCAACAATATAAGGCAGTATTAGTTTGTGTGTGTCCTTTAAGTGATCGCATCCAAACCAGAGAGTACAAATTTTATTTTAACAGTATTGTGCAATATTGTTAATTTGACAGGAAAATGTCCTATTGGTTATTTATAACACTGTGCAGATGATAACACTGATCCCGGTGACTGCCTCAGCCCTCATTAACATGTTCTGCATATTGCACCATGTGCACACAATGACAGTAAATTCATATTTGGGGGTAAAATTCAATACTTGCAACCCAGATAAACTGCAAAAGATCTTTTCCATTCTGTAGAAGAATTAGAAGAAGACTTTCTCCTGTCTGAGTGCATGATATTATTCAATATAATTATTTCATAAAAGGGGTGTAATTGGATTCTATTTTATCAGTAACCTCATGGGGTAGAAAGATCAAATGACTCCTGATCAGCAAAGTGGAATGATTGAATAATACAGGTCTTCATTGATAGTGAGAAGCATTGGAGCCCTTAGGAGTCTCTGTGTGACACAACTTTTAAAAGGCTAGAAGACAAAGGCTTATTGGTTCACAAATGCACCTGTATTTTCTTTTTCAGCAAGTCTGAAGACTCTGTTGATTGCTGCTTCTCACTACAATATATTTCCAATATCTACCATGCAACACAACTTCATCATGATATTTCAATACCTCAAAAAATTCAAAAGCCCCAAGACAGAGAGTGATAATAGGTAAGCAGACAAAAGGTCAAAATTGAAGTCAATAGAAAAGACTCTTTAGAATCTTGTGCAAGATAAAACAGGTTACTGATTCACTGTGAAATCATTGCACACTCCTGCCCTGACAATTTCATACCACAAAGCCCACTCACAGTAAACCTCCATTAGCAACAAAATAAAAAGAAATCTAGCCATGATTCCATCCTCTGTTTGCAAGATAATTATAGATGACAAAGGCCATCTAGCTCAGCTCATCTAATCCATCCCAGAATGACTCATGAACATACATGAGCATGAGTAGGCCATTCAGCCCCTTGATCCTACTCCTCCAGTTGATAACATTGTCTACATTATACTGGGGACTACAATTGAAAAGTATTTAATTTGCTGTAAAGTGATTTGGGACATTGTGAAAGGTGCTGTATAAATGGAGGTTTTGCCTTTCTTTCATTCCACCTGCATGTAGTGGAGGCTCAATGCTGATTCTCTAAGGATAATCAAAGAAGGGCAGGACTGCGCATTAAATATTCCTCAGAACAAGGTGTTTAGGAGAGACAGAAAAGAAAGAAAAGGGGGACAGTGGCAGTATTGAGTAAAGTTGGCATTACAGTGCTGGAGAGGGAGGATGCTCCAGGGAGGTCAAGGACAGAATCTCTCTGGCTAGAGGTAAGGAATGAAAAAGGTGCAGTAACATTGTTCAGTGTAGTATATAGACCATCAACTAGTGGAAGGGATGTAGAGAAACAAATTTGCAAAGAAATTACAGGGAGGTGCAAGAATTATAGAGTAATCATAATGGAGGACTTCTATTATCCAAATACAGACTGTGATAGGAATTGTGCAGAGGGATAAGAGGGGCAAGAGTTCTTGGAATGTGTTCAAGATAATTTCCTGCAGCAGTATGTTTCTGGCCCAATGAGAGAGTAGACCCTTTTGGACCTGGTTCTAATGAATAAGTTGGCCCAAGTGGATCAAATAACAACGGGAGAGTATTTAGGGGACAGTGATCATTGTATCATAAGATTTAGGTTAGCGATGGAAATGGACAAGGAACAATCCAATGCAAGGATAATTAATTGGGAGAAAGCCAATTTCGATGGGATGAGATTGCATCTGAGTCGAGTGAGTTGGAATCAAATGTTGACAGAAAAGACAGTGGCTGAACAATGGGCCACCTTCAAAGAAAAAGTATCATAGGCAATGTCAAGGTATATTCCCTTGAAGGGGAAAGGGAGGACAAATAAATCCAAAATACCCTGGATGATGACAGAGATAAAGGTTAAGATGAAAAGGAAGAAGTGCATGTACAACAGATGTTAGGTAGAAAATACAATGGAGAATCAGGCTCAATATAGAAGGACCAGAGGGGAAGTAAAAAAACAAATAATAAAAGCAAGGAGAGAACATGAAAAGATACTGACAGCTAATATAAAATGGAATTCCCAAGGTCTTCTATACATATTTAAATAAGAAAAGGGTGATAAAAGAAAGATTAGGGTCAATTAGGGATAAAAAAAGGGACTTACACATGAAGGCAGGAGAAATAGCAGAGGTACTAAACGAGCACTTTACATCTGCCTTTACAAAGGAGGAAGATGCTACTCAAGCCAAGGGAAGAGAGGAGGTAACTGGTACACTAGAAGAAATTATACTTGAGAAGGAAGATGTGTAAGAAAGACTATCTTTACTTAAAGTTGATAAGGTACCAGGACCGGATGAGTTGCATCCAAGAGTACTGAGGGAAGTGAGAGTGGAAATTGTAGAGGCACTACTGATAATTTTCCAGTCTCCCATAGACAGGGGAGATGCCAGAGGACTGGAGGTTGTGAATGTTACTCCCTTGTTCAAAAAGGGGTGCAAGGATAAAGCTGGAAACTACAGACCAGTCAGTTTGACTTCAGTGGCAGGGAAATGTTTGGAAACTATAGTTCAGGTCAAAATCAACAATCACTTAGACAATTGCAGGATAACTAAGGAAAGCCAGCACAGATTCATTAAAGGAATATCATGTTAAACTAAGTTGCTGGAGTTTTTTGAGGAGGTAACAGAGAAGGCTGATAAGGGCAACATTTGGTGTGGTGGCATTTGATACAGTGCCAAACAACAGACATGTGAGCAGAATTCTAGCTCATGGAATAAAAGGAAAAGTAGGCACTTGGATAAGAAATTGGCTGAGTGACAGGAAACAGAGAGTAGTGATAAATGGTTGTTTTTTTCAGATTGGAGGAAGGTTTGTAGTGGAGTCCCTCAGGGGTCAGTTTTGGGACCCTTGCTCTTCCTGATATAATTAATGACATAGACTGTGGTATTCAGGGCACAATTTCAAAATTTGCAGATGATACAAAGTTGGAAATGTTGTCAACTGTGATGGGAATAGTCTTGAACTTCAAAAGGACATAGACATGTTGGTGGATTGGGCAGACAAATGGCAGATGAAGTTTAATGCAGAGAAGTGTGAAGTGATTCATTTTGGTGGGAAGGATATGGAGAGACAGTATAAAATAAAGAGAGAAACTCTAAAGGAGGTGCAGGAACAGAAGGACTTTGGTGTATATGTACATAAGTCATTCAAGACGGCAGGGCATGTTAAGAGAGCAGTTTATAAAGCATATAGTATCTTAGGCTTTATTAATAATGGCATTGAGTGCAAGAGCAAGGAGGTTAAGTTGAACTTGTATAAGACACTAGTTAGACCTCATCTGGAGTACTGTGTCCAGTTCTGGTCACCATACTTGAGGAAGGATGTGAAGGCATTGGAGAGAGCACAGAGGAGATTCACAAGGATGATTCCAGTGATGAAGAACTGTAGCTATGAGGATAGATTGGAGAGGTTGGGACTGTTTATCTTGGAGAAAAGAAGGCTCAGAGGAGACTTGATAGAGGTATTCAAGATATCAAGGGATATGGACAGGGTAAATAGTGAGAAACTGTTCCACTCAAGGGTGTATCAAGAACTAGAGAGTACAGATTCAAAATAATTGGCAAAAGGAGTAAAAGTATTGAGAGGAAAGATTTTTTCACCCAAAGGGTGGTTGGAGTCTGGAACAAACTTCCTGAGAGAGTGATGGAAAGGTTTGATTGAGGTATTCAAAAGGGAATTGAATTTCTATCTGAAAAGACAATATGCAGGGTTATGGGGATAAGGCAGTGGAGTGGGACTAGGTTAAATGTTCTTTCAGAAAGCCAGTGCAGACTCGATGGGCTGGATAACCTCCTTCTATACTGTAAAGATTTGGTGATTCAGAGTAATCAACTGATCTTAAGAAAGTGGCTATTAAGGAACCACTGCATTTACGAAACAATTCAACTCTGTAGCTAATACAACCTTATCATTCTGACTTTTCTGGCACCAACTTACAATATACCATAAATAGCCTTTTAAGCTAATAACACTATCCCCAGGATTTTCCAGTCAACCATCTACCAGCAACTTAGGAAAAATGTACAGCAAATTGAATTGTTGATCTGAATTTTTCAGAGGAGAATTGTACATAATTGTACATAAATTCAGTATAGCTTGAACTCAGAAACTGGATTTTTCCCCATCCCCTGAAGCTATCATACAAATTGGGTTGTACACTGTGAATTTACAGCCTAAAATGGAAAAATTTAATTAATAAATAAGAAACTCTCAACAACAACACAGGACACCACCCACTCCACATCCACGCCTCCAGAAGCCCCAATCTCCCCCATCTCTCCAACACTCCCAAACCTACTCCCACCCCTCCAACACACCCCAAACTACCCCACCCCTCTAAGAGCCCCCAACCTATCCACACCCATCCAAAAGCCCCCAAACTACCTCCACCCCTCCAAGAGCCTTCAACCTAGCCCCCACACTTCCAACAGGTCCGAATCTGCCTCCCATCCTTCCAACATGTTTCAACCTACTCCCCACATTTCCAACAGCCCCTCAATCTCCCCCACTATTTTATAAGTGCCCCAGCCTCCCTCATCCCTCCCACATCTCCAACCTACCTTGACCATCTTCCCCCCACCATGCACCCCCAAATCCAATTGACTCTAAAATAGAGATTTCATTGACCATTTTCAACCGAGGTGCTGCTACTGCTCACCTTTGGGTTTCTGATGGATTTTTCAAAAAAAATCAGAATCATGAAACTGCCTGAAGGTCAAAAGCAACAGTGCAGCAACTTATTAAAACTGACCTGATAGACCGGCTTTATCAAAATCAGACCACCTGAAGGTTCTGACATTTTTTAAAGTCAATTTTTCAGCTCTGACTCTGGCTGTTCAGTCTGGGCAGCAAGAAACTGTTTAGAGCAAGGAGACCCCAGCCCCTAGGCCTGGTATTTGGCACCATCTGCACCCTCCTCTCCCAGGCCCTGGTGATGCCCAAGTCTGAGAATGAACAGTAAGGTATTTGCAAAGGCCTGATGATGACTGGGACACGGGATGATTTTTGGGTGACTCACAACTCATGACTAAGTGTTTCCTGTTTACAAGGCAAAGGCAGCACATGGCCACAGAGAGGTGAACAAGAAGGGGATCTATGCAATATTGGAACACCTCACCTAACATGAACAGATGGTGCTTGCACTTTTTGGCTGGGCATCTGTGGAAGAGATGGGTCATGGTTGGATTCTGATGCTTATTACTGCTGTTCCCATGCGAGATGCAACAATCCTCCCCAAAAGGACTATACAAGGCACAAGGAGGTTGGAGGCTGTCACAAGTGTGGAGCCCTCAGTCATCTGCTGCAAAGGATAGACTCTTTTATCTTAAACCATGAAGTGAGATTATTTTTGAGTTGGGTTGGGCAATGGCGTAGATGGGGGGTAGAGGGGTGGGGACCCTGCCCAAACTATCTAGTAGAAAATCAAAACAGCGGGCCTTTTCCAAAGATTGTGTAAAGGAAACCATTTGAAATCATTCAAAGGAGAAAATATGGACACAATCATTCTGCTCCACAATTCTTGAGGCTGCACTACAAGTTTGAGGCTTCATTATAACCCCAAAAGTTATGTAAATTTATTTCAATTGATCAGGTGAGGAGTTTCCCAGGCTGTTGACTCCTTGTAATCTCCTCACCCAGAAAAAATGGGTCCAAGTTGTTCAATGCAGAATGCCAGTCATTCATGCTGGGTGGGCCCAGTAATGGAAAATTTTGTTCAGCTGTTGTATTGCACACCACAGTTTTTGACTTATTGTTTGTGCAGTCCTTTTGCTCCTGACATTTGCTTTCTTGCTATCCAGATCTCCCTTTACTACCACCTGTTGCCGACCCGAGGCCCAGCAGACTACCCAGCAAACTCATTTGATTGCTGGAAGTGCAGTAAGGGAAGTGCAGGTAAAGCAAAGGCAGGTATGTTTGTGTCTCAAGTGTGGGGGCCAAATTGCAATTGGCTAGTGAGCTGAAAGGCGAATACACCACTTGGGTGTATCTAAGGAGGCCTCACTTCACCAGGGAGCTCACTATGGCCATCGACAGGACTTTGACCTACGGTGTAGATGTGTCACAGACATAGCCTATCTGGCACTGTGAAAGTCACAATAGCGTTTAACTTTTGCACAGCTAGAAGTTTTCCAGCTGGCACTGCTCATATTTCGTGCAAGACCAGACTTTGATTCACTGATGCACTGTGCAGCTGACAAAAGCAGCACAAGAGTTTGCATCACTTAGCCCAGGTGACAGAGAACTTATTGTGCAGGACCTCATTTACTTGTCACCATCGATGCCTGGAACTCAATTTCATACAGATGTGGGAAAAGTTTGCATTCCATCATTGGAGCAGATTGATACTGTATGCTTTATTAACTGTACTCTGAATATGTCCTGTAACCTTCAATAATTTATACACATAATACATCCACGTCCTGCACCCCCTTTAGAATTATACCCTTCTATTTTATATTGTCTCTGTCTGCATTCTTCCCATCAAAATAAATCACTTCACACTTCTCTGCATTAAATTTCATCTGCCACTTGTCTGCCCATTCCACCAGTCTGTCCGTATCCTTTTGAAGTTCCACACTATCCTCCTCACAGTTCATAATGCTTCCAAATCTTGTATCATCTGCAAATTTTGAAACTGTGCACTGTGCACCAAGGTTTATCAATTCCTTTTGGAAGTCCATATACATCACATCAGAATCATTATCCTCATCAAGCTCTTCAAAAAATCTCCAGCATACTAGTTAAACATCATTTGCCCTTAATAAATCTGCACTGGTTTTCCTCAATTAACCTACATCTCCCAAGTAAGTATTAATTTTGTGCTGAATTATTATTTCTGGAAGCTTCCCAGCCTGGAGGTTAAACTGACTGGCTTGTAGCTGCTGAGCTTACCTTTACATCCTTTTTTGAACAAGGGTGTAATATTTGCAATTCTCCAGTCCTCTGGCACCACCCCTGAGTCTAAGGAAGATTGGAAAATTATGACCAGTGCCTCCACAATACTTGCTTCAGTATCCTTGGATACATTTCATTCAGTCCTGGTACCATATCCACGTTAAGTACAGTTAGCCTATCCAATATCTCCTCCTTATCAATTTTAAACCCTTCAATGTCTGAATTCTCTCCTCTTTCACTGTGACCTGGGCAGCATCTTCCTTGAATTAGGACTAATGTCATCCAAATGAAGTCTGTGCCCAGATCTCGTGGCCATAGGATCAACAGCAAAAAGCAATTGCCCAACGAAAATAGAAACAAAGCCCAATTATAGCAGTTTGCAGTGAGGCCGTACTCTACACACTCCATTCATCCTTTCGCTCTGTGCCATACCTTCCAAATAATTTTAGGTGGTTTTCATTCACTATACGCAAGAATGAGGAGCCAGTCTTACATATAGATCAACTTAAAGTGCTGGATTGGTCCAACCAACCCTGTACAGTGGGTCCCACCATTACTGCAGCACTTATAGTAATAGAATGAAATCAGTTTTATTTTAACCACATTAAACAAAGATAATAACCAGATCTTTAAAGACCTATCCTAAGGTATCATGCTCCCTATCCGTTAAAATGAGATGTTCAGTTGCTTGGTGCAGAATGCTATCACACAACACAGGAAGATCCCATGTTTAATTCCTGGTATTTGGTCAGTTCTTCATTCTCAATCGGACCTCAGCATCCCTGAGCTACAGAAAGTTGAAGTGAGCCAAGGTTTCCATATCTAGTTTCTGCTCAGGCAGCCCTGTTGTAAAAGTTCAGCTTGGATGGTAAATGAGGACAGAACAAGTCTGGCTGTGATGCCTCGCACAGTACAATAGCCTACTGGCACCCATACCTTAGGCACAACACTGAAGGATGGTCAGCCACCATGGAACAGTACTCCAATGTGAGCCAATGTCTTCATGGCCACAGAGGGAGATTGTTTTTAATGAAAAGGCACAAATGAGCAGAAACGATAATGGTGCATGATGTACATTTTCATCTTCAGTGTCTGGGAAGTAATCTGGTGGAATGAATTACCCACCCATTGGGCGACCTCCTAATTTTCATTCCAATGGTTTCATCTCGTTTGGTGGTTTTACACTGTTGCAGCAATGAAGTTTGCCTGAAGCCATATTGATTTGGCTTCATCTCCAACCTATCACAAAACCATAAAAATCAATTACATCTTTTATTGTTATTTATCTTGTCAAATAGAGATCATAGCCCGTGTGAAAACAGGCTGTTTGAACCCTTTCCTTGTTATCTGCTTTGAAGGTTGTTTTCAGTCCAAGGTAAGGTCCCCTTCCCCTTTACTGCATTCAATGAATGGAAATCGGTCGTGGCCCTTGACAGTTAATCAATCCTATCCAAAACACTGTTGCCTCTGGTAAGAAAAATTGTTTCAAGTAGTTGCAGTAGAAAACTGCACCAGCATGTACTGGGATTTGCCCATGGACGATGCCTTCGCCTGTTAGATTTCAATAATTACCTCAAAGGTTGCTAGATTAATTTTAATGATTGAATTATCATCCTTATGATAAAGCATTATAAAAGGAACCCACACACAGTCCACTTGTACTGTTAACTTCTCACTGCAAATGTGCTCACTTGCTTTTAAAAAATTAAGAGCAGGTTTATCTGAAGCATACCCTAATAATACAGAGAACGACATAGAATGTGCATTATGTGGCATCCTAAATAGAGCACAGAGTAAATAGAGGGTGCAGAATGGCTGTTGGAATTACAGGAAGTGTAACTGGACTATTAATCTGTCCGTTGCAATTACAGATGCTGACTAACCAGCTGGGTATCTCCAACACCTTTTGTTTCTCTTGATAGTGAATTCAGCGGCATCCTCTACCAGAAGGGATCCATATTTAATATACTGTTGTACAACACAAAGCTTCACATTACACTGTGATTGTGGAGCACAAATTCGCAGGGCATCAGGTTAGCTTTCAAGCAATCCATGCAAAAATGATCACATCTTACATTCAGCAGGCTGCCAATTCACAATCTCCCACTTTGCTCCATCACAGAAGATGAATTTATAATCCCTCAATCTGTAGCTCTGCTGATGCAAAGTCTCTCCCAATTTGTGATTTTATTGAGCTTCTGAATTGAATTACTGTTTTAGCATCGAGCATTTCCCACTGAATTATTATCTGCACTGCCGAAATCTTTGGCATGAAAAGGCCCAGAAAACTTCACCATCTATCTGGAAGCCCTTTTAACTTCCTTGCCTAACATGAGGCATATGGTATTTCATTGAGGGAAGGCACTCTCATAAATTCATCAGTAAGGTAATAACTTTGAACTGTGCAGAGTGGAACTGCTGGCATGTGAATCTTAATCCATTTCTATTATCTCTGTTATCGCTTCACTGGAGGATTCAGAATCTTAAATGTGCTGTTCTTCTTGATCCAAACCATTAAAAAATTTCAGATAGAACTGTGAAACTCGGAACTCAGAACATGAGATAGTGAGCAATGCTAATTATATCTCCTCCCCACATAGACACAAGTTGACAGATCAACAATTATATTGCAGTGTGGTTGTGTCAGTACGCTTTTATGCTCATAACATTAATTCTATCACACTGGTTGCACTGAATCTGCGTTCAGTTTCTTAACAGACAATCTGATCAAAATCTCTACAGAATTAGAGTGCCAATTACTGTGAAAAATGCATGTGCATGTGTGTGTGAAAGATTTACTGCATAGTGTTTCAGTTTCTAAGTTTGTTGTTCGGAAAATGGCAGAACATTCGAGAAATGCCCCTTGAATTTTACAATAGCCATCAGTCCAATATCCAGTGGATGAATGTGACACTCGGAGGAATCCAACAATTTCCCTTCCTCCCCTAAACCCACCTCACTCCCCTCCCCCACAGGGAATCTCGTTCATTGTGATTGCACTGCCCTCTGGTGTTCCTGTCCATAATATGGATGCTGAACCTTATCCAATATTCCCTGGTTCGATCTGAGGAATGTAAAACTGCATGATTTTCACTGGTCAGCGAAGTCAGCATGATTCCTTCCACAGCTGGAGACTTTGGTACCATGTACTTCCCTCTGGCCAAGAAGCAAACAAGCTTTTTTATAGTGTTCATGGGATGTGGGCATAACTGCCTAGGCCAGTATTTACTGCCCATCCCCTAACTGCCCTTGTTCAGAGGGCATTTTAAGAATCAACCACATTCCTGTGGGTCTGGAATCACATGGAGGCCAGGTAAGGATAGCAGATTTCCTTCCCGAAAGGACATTAGTGAACCAGATGGGTTTTTACAACAATCGGCAATGGTTTCAGACTTTTAATTCCGGATTTTTATTGAATTCAAATTTCACCATCTGTCAAGATGGGATTCAAATCCAGGTTCCCAGACCATTACCCTGGGTCTCTGGAACATTAGTCCAGTGACAATACCACTATGCCACCACCTCCCCATAATTGTATATCCTTTAACAGTGAGAATTGTTCACTTCAATTAATTTCCTAATCCTCATCCTCAACGCCTGGCAATAAACTGAGGGTCTGGGACACAGGCAGTACAGTGAGTGTCTGGGACATGGGCAGTAGAGTGAGGGCCTGGGACACGGGCAGTAGAGTGAGGGCCTGGGACACGGGCAGTAGAGTGAGGGCCTGGGACACGGGCAGTAGAGTGAGGGCCTGGGACACGGGCAGTAGAGTGAGGGCCTGGGACACGGGCAGTAGAGTGAGGGCCTGGGACACGGGCAGTAGAGTGAGGGCCTGGGACACGGGCAGTAGAGTGAGGGCCTGGGACACGGGCAGTAGAGTGAGGGCCTGGGACACGGGCAGTAGAGTGAGGGCCTGGGACACGGGCAGTAGAGTGAGGGCCTGGGACACGGGCAGTAGAGTGAGGGCCTGGGACACGGGCAGTAGAGTGAGGGCCTGGGACACGGGCAGTAGAGTGAGGGCCTGGGACACGGGCAGTAGAGTGAGGGCCTGGGACACGGGCAGTAGAGTGAGGGCCTGGGACACGGGCAGTAGAGTGAGGGCCTGGGACACGGGCAGTAGAGTGAGGGCCTGGGACACGGGCAGTAGAGTGAGGGCCTGGGACACGGGCAGTAGAGTGAGGGCCTGGGACACGGGCAGTAGAGTGAGGGCCTGGGACACGGGCAGTAGAGTGAGGGCCTGGGACACGGGCAGTAGAGTGAGGGCCTGGGACACGGGCAGTAGAGTGAGGGCCTGGGACACGGGCAGTAGAGTGAGGGCCTGGGACACGGGCAGTAGAGTGAGGGCCTGGGACACTGGCAGTATAGTGAGGGTCTGGGACATGGCCAGGAGAATGAGGGTCTGGAACACGGGCTGTAGAGTGAGGGCCTGGAACCCGGGCAGTAGAGTGAGGGTCTGGAACACGGGCAGTAAAGTGAGTGTCTGGAAAATGGCCAGTGGAGTGAGGGTCTGGACCATGGGCTGTATATCGAGGGTCTGGAACACTGGCCATATAGTGAGGTTCTGGAACATAGGCAGTACAGGGAGGGTCTGGAACACAGGCAGTATAGTGAGGATCTGGAACACAGGCAGTATAGTGAGGATCTGGAGCATGGGTTGTAGAGCGAGGGTCTCGAACACAGGCAGTATAGTGTGGGTCTGGAACACAGGTAGAGTATTGGGGGTCTGGAACATGTGCAGTATAGGGAGGGTCTGGAACATGGAAATATCGTGATGGTCTTGGAAATGGGCAGTAGAGTGAGTGTCTAGAACATGGCTAATAGAATGAGGGTATGGAACATGGGTTGTATAGTGAAGGCCTGGAACACGGGCATATCGTGAGAGTTGGGATGCCGGCAGTATTGCGAGGGTCTGGAACATGGGCTGTATAATGTGGGTCTAGAACATGGGCAGTAGAGTGAGGGTCTGGAACATAGGCAGTAGAGTAGAGGGTCTTGGTCTTGGACCCTTATAATATAGTGAGTGTCTCACTCTGGAGTACAGACAGTACAGTGAGGGTCCGGGTCTGGGACCCTGACAGTATAGTGAGGGTCTGACTGTGGAGCCCTGGCTGCCTATTAAACATAATCCCAATATTGTAAAACTGACAAAAATGGCACACTTGTGTCGCAGGTTTATAATTAGGGGCCCTCCCTCTTAATTTAAACAGACCACTGATCCTGTCGGTCACAGAGCCAAAAGAGTTGCAGCTTTTCTCAGATGGTCCAGTTGCTCTGAATGTAAAGCCTTGGTCCTAAAGGTCAACTTGCCAGTGTCTATTGTAACCTAACATGGACTGCATTATCAAAGGTTTATACCTCTGGTAAACAAGAAGTGTCTCTAAGTGTGAAAAATGTAAGCTTTGATTTCGTTTGTTCTATTGGAAGTGGTTGGCTAGTATATCCTGAAGAGCATGGTCCAACTTTGTGCCAAACTGCCTTGTAACGTGACATTGATGGTAACTTTGGGCCTATGGCTCCCAAAACTCTGCCTCACGAAAGGTTTCCTTGTGTCATGCCTGGGACTGTTGCAGATTAATTAATTGAGGTTAATTGCCTTGATTAGTCAACAGTGATTATGTGATGTGATTACTAGAATGGTAGAAGTCAAACCAGATTTGGTCCTTTTTTGTCTAATAATTTGAATGTGATATTGAAAACCATTCTCTGTTCCTTGTACAGAATATGTAAATGAGCATCCTGGAATAGAAATGGATGTAGAAATAATGGATTTTCCAGATTGCATTGCAATCCTGATGTTGGCCTCAATTCTGGATTGGGTACCTGGAAGGGACCATGGTGGATCATAGCAGGATCTTCTCAACAATTAAGAAGCTGCCTTTGGGAGCCCCATTAAATTCAAGCTGTTGGGTGAAGAGTCAGGCCAGCTGGGAGGAACCAGGTCAGGCTGGGAAAGGTGGGTTCCACTAAGGCTGACAGGCGAGCAAGAGGACACCTCAATATGAAGGCAGTAGAGAAGTCAACAAATAAAGAGGCCTGAAGCCAGTAGGGATATCGGGGTGGAAGGGCAACCCTTCCAAAGAGGTAGATCCACAGGGTCCCCAATTGAAGTAACTGTCTCTGATGGTCATCCAGGCCACCGGTAAGTTGCTGGGCTCTGCAAACTTCAGGGGATCACTCCAACATCAGTAAAATCCCAGTGCTCTCTCAAAATGGCTTCTAAGTGGGTCCTTAGTTGCCCTAATAGGCTGCCCACCTTCATGAATTGGGCAGTTGACCATGGTCCCAGACCAGTCCTGGGAATGTGCTCCTGAGGTGGTGTCAGGCAGCCATCCCAATGCGGCTCACCTCTACCAGCTTCCCAGCCTAGCTTCATGGAACTGGGAAAATTTGGCTGAATGCCTCAGGCAAATCTGCATTCTTAGAGTTCTGTGGTGGTACTTCTTGTCTTAACCATTCAGTATGTTTGAAACCCCCTAAAATATTCTATCCTTAATTTCTGTGCTGCAACTTTAATAGCAAGTAACAATCAAATGTGAGAAAAAAATGCAGAATTTCCCAGCAAGACCTATGAATGCAGCAAATAAAGCACCAAAATGTGAAAAAAGACGTTGGTGCAACTTAAACTTTTGAAGAGGCGCGTTTGAGCAGGCCAGATTCTGGATTGTCATGCGCCATTTTATATGGTTGAGGTTCATATGTAGACATACTGAAGATCACAATATTTGGCAGAAATCCAGTTTTCAGTGAATCATGGAATCCTGTAGCACAGAAGAAGGCCATTCTGCCCATTGTTCCTGTGTTGACTCTTTGAAAGAACTGTCCAAATTAGACCCATATCTCAGCTTTCTCCCCATAGCCCTGGCAAATTAATTCTCTTCAAGTACATGTCCTATTGTCTTTTGAAAGTTCCTATGGAATTTGATTCCACCAGCTTTCAGGGAGTACATTCCAGGTCATAACAACCTTCTGTGTGAAATAATTTTGCCTCTCAGAACACAGAAACACAGAATTGTTATACTGCAGAAGGAGGCCATTTGGCCTATTATGTCTGCACCAGCTCTCCAAATGAGCAATTCACTTAGTTCCATTCTGACCATAACTCTGCACATTCTTCCTTTTCAGATGACTGTCTAATTCCCTTCTGAATGCTTCAATTGAACCGCTTCTCCACACTCTCAGACAGTGCATTCCAGATACTACAACTCGCTGTGTGAAGAAGGTTTTCCTCATGATGTTTTTGCTTCTTTTACCAATTACTTTAAATCTGTGCCCTCTCATTCTCAATACTTTCACGAGTGAAAACAGTTTCTCCCTATATACTCTGTCCAGACCCTTCATGATTTTGAATCCCTCTATCAAATCTCCTCTCGGCCTTCTCTTCTCCAAGGAAAACAGTCCTAACTTCTCCAATCTATCTTCAGAACTCTAGTTCCTCATCCCTGGAAACATTCTCATGTATCTTTTCTGCATTCTCTCCAATGCCTTCACATCCTTCCTAAAGTGTGCATCCTAGAACTGTACACAATACTCCAGCTGAGGCCAAACTAGTGACTTATACAAGTTCAACATAACTTCCTTGCTCTTGTACTCTATGCCCCTATTAGTAAAGCCCAGGATACTGTATGCTTTATTAGCTGTTCTTTCCTCCCCTGGCACCTTCAGTAACATATATATCCAGGTCCCTCTGCCCTTGCATCCCCTTTAGACATGTACCCTTTATTTTATATTATCTTTGCATGTTCTTCCTACAAAAATGAATCACTTCACATTTCTTCGCAGTGAATCTCACCTGCCACCTGTCCAGCCATTCTACCATATTATCCATGTCCTTTTGAAGTTCTACTCTATCCTATCTATCCTACTCGCAGTTCACAATGTTTCTAAATTTTGTTTCATCCTCAAAGTTTGAAATTGTGCCCTGTACTCCAGGGTTTATCAAATGCCTTTGGAAGTCCACGTATGCCACATCAGCATAGTTATTCTCAGCTGTTAGCTCTTACTGTCACCTCTTCAAAAACTCCTCCAAACTTGTTAAAAACCACTCTTAACAAAGTTCACAATGCTTCCAAGTTTCATTTTCATCCACAAAATTTTATTCCTTTGTCCCTTTTATTCAATGAGCTATAACTTTGTTCAAGCCTGTTGTGTAGCATTGTATCAAATGCCTTTTGGAAGTCCACATATACCACATCAACAGCATTGCCCTCATCAACCCTCTTGGTTACGTCTTCAAAAATCCCAAGTAATTATTTAAACATGATTTTCCCTTAGCAAATCCATCTTGGCTTTCCTTAATTAACCCACATTTGTCCATGTGGCTATTCATTTTGTCCTGAATTATTGTTTCTAGAAGTTTTGCTACAACCAAAGTTAAACTGACTGACCAGTAGTTCCTGGGTTATCTTCACACCCTCTTTTGAACAAGAGTGTAACATTTGCAATTCTCCAGTCTTCTGGAACCACCTCCGAGTTGAAGGAAGACTGAAAAATATTGACTAGTGCCTCCACAATTTCCATCCTCACATACCTCAGGATGCATCTCATCCAGTCCCAGTGTATTATTAAACTTAAGTACAGATAGCCTATCCAAATCACCTCATTATCAGTTTTCAACTCTTCTAGCATCCAAATTACTTCCTCTTTCACCATGGCCTGGGTAGCATCTTCTTCCTTGGTAAAGGCAGATGAAAAGTATTTATTTAACATCTCAGCTTTGCTCCCTGCCTCCATGTGTAAATCCACCTTTTGGCCCCCATCTGGCCCTACTCCTCATTTTACCACCTATTTACTATTCATACGCCTATAGAAGACTTTGGAATTCCCTTTTACATTAGCTCTCTGTCTCTTTTCATGCTCTCTCTTTGCTTCTCTTATTTGATTTTTCACTGCCCTTCTGAACCTTCTTTATTCAGCTTGGTTCTGAATTGTATTTTCTACCTGACATCTGTCATAAGCACACTTTTTCTTTGTTATCTTAATTTCTCTCTTTTGTCATCCAGAGAGCTCTGGATTTGTTTGACCTACCTTTCCCTTTGGAGGAAATAAAGCTTGACTATGCCTGAACTATGTCTTCTTTGAAGATAGTCTATTGTTCTGCTACTGTTTTTCCTATCAACCTTTGGTCCCAATTTATTCCTCCCAGATCTTACCCCACTGAGGCTGGCTTTCCTCCAGTTACTTTTTCTTACTCTGGATTGTTCTTTGTCCTTTTCCATAGTCAGCCTGATGCTTATGATTCAATGATCACTATCCCCTAAATGTTCTCCTTGATTCACTTGATTCACTTGGCCCCTGCATCTCATTCCCAAGAACCATGTTTAGCAGTGTCTCCTCTCTTGTTGAATTGGAAATACATGGATGGAGAAAATTCTCCTGAACATCCTCTCAGCACTCTTGCCCCTCTCTGCCCTTTACACTACCACTATCTCAGTCTATATTTGGTTAATTAAAGACCCCTATTATAGCCACTCTATCCTTTTTGCACCTCTCTAATTTCCTTGCAAATCTGTCCCACTACATCTTTCCCACTAGTGACTGGCCCATAGACTACACCGAGCAATGTAATTATACCTTTTTTTGTTTCTTAGCCCTAGTCCAATAGATTCCACCCTTGACTCCTCTGAGATATCCTCTCTCTCCAACACTGCAATTCTGTCCTTAACCAATACTGTCACCTCTTCCCCCTTTTCTTCCTTTCCTATCTTTCCTGAACACCTTGTACCCAGGAATATTTAAGACCCATTCCTGCCCTTTTTTGAGCCAGGTCTCTGTTATCACCACAACATCATACTTCCACATGGCAACCTGTGCCTATAACTCCCCAATCTTATTTACTGTACTCCATCCTTTCAAATACATGCAGGATAATCTTGATTTAGACTTCATTTCCCGCTCCCATTCTCTGAACCCACCTAATAAATTATTATTTCCTATTATGGTGTTATCTGTCTCTCCCAGTATTTTGTGCACCTTGGTATTCCTCTCTGATATTACCTTCTAGTTCCCACACTTCTGCCAAGTTAGTTTTAGCCCTCCCCAATAATACTAGCAAAACACTCTGATCTCTTCTCTTCTAGTTCTTTTGTCAATGATTTTAAATCTATAATGTTTAGTTGCTGACTCACTTGCCAGAGGAACCAATTTCTCCCTACTTGTGTGAGTGAATCCCTCAGTTTCTGACAATCTTTCCGCAAAACTGAAGTTCCTCCTCCCTGGTCTCATTCTGGTAACCTCTTTTGTACCACTCTTCAGGGTAATTTAAATATTACAAACTGTAATTTTGCCATTCATTCTTGTTGATTTTCTCCTGCCGTTACCATTTTACCTGATCTGTAGTTTTAAACTTTCAGCACCGTCAGCCACCTGGACATCACTGTAACAGCCTCTGATTGTCCAGTCTCAGATCAACTGTCCTCTTGCAAATTACTGGGAGCTCTATTCAGAGGCTGGGCTAGTGCATTGGAATCTCTTCTCTATTCTGTGCAACCTGTTTAGTGAATTTGAATTCTGCAGCCTCCAAATCTCAATGGAAGTTCCAAATCTATCCATGTTCTCACCTTTGGGAATAGCACAAAAATCCATTAATATTCAGGCCACAAGCCTTGCTGATCCATCATCTGCCAGAGTGCTGTCTTTACTGCCTTCACTTTTCTCACTTGTGACATGCAGAGCAGTCCTACAAGGATTAACCCCAATCACTGAGCTCCAACTGGAGTCGTTAATCACTGAAGCAATCAGTGTCCAAGCGATTCAGCTCTTTCCCTTGCTCTGATGAGTAATGGCTGTCTGTAAGTGCGGATCACACAAGTATCCTGCTGCTGTTGAACAGGAGCTCCGCAGAGCTTCTGGTCAGTCCCATGGGTTGGATAATTGCTTAATGAATTTACCACCTTGTATTATTTTCAAAATATTGAGATAGTGATTTTTTTTAAGTTTCAAAGTTTAAACAAGTTAAAAAAGATTTTAAAATCATGACTAAAAAAACCTGATCAATTTTATTTCTGTTTGCTTACATACATATGGTGTAAAGATGCAAATCGCATGGAAATAACATCAAGTGTCACCCATGGTGAAAAGTATTCACAATTCGTCTCCATGTCTAAACCAGGAGAGCATAACCAGAAAATTTTTAAAAAGTAAGAACAGTGTTAAAAGATTGGGGCAGTATCTCTGCCACTGCTTGCTGCATTTACAGAATTATTTGTTTCATTTTAAGCATAGAAGTTTCGAAATGACAGAGATGACTGACTTGATGATCACTTTCATTCCGACGGTAAATTATTCTGTTTTCTCACTTTGCTGTTAAAATGCAGAGAAATAATCACAAGGATGCTTTGTGTCTGATGTCTAACATGCAAATTAACAAGGAAGCAGATGGTTCTGGTCTGGAGAACAGTGACATAAAACAATCATTTGCCACAGACGAGTCCTTTGACCCACAGGAACAATGGGAAAGGAATCACCGAATAAACAGAACCCAGCTGCCAGCTGGGTGTGCAAGTTCTATACTGCTTGGGAACCTGACTGGCATAATAAGCTTCTTCTTTCAGCAGCCATTGGTTATATACTGAGCACTACTTATATTTAAAGATATGCTACCGCCGGCAGCCATGTGCCTGCTTTTTGTGACAACCCTCAGAACTCCCTCTCCCACTGAAGGCAATTTCTGTTTGAAGTTCAGAGTGAATCAGCGTGAGTGACAGCACAATTCATCCCGTTGCTGTGCTGTTCTGAATACCTCAATGTCACCATGCCACTCATAATGGGGATGCATGCAATTATAAAACAATACCAATGAGACTGCGAAAGCAATAAAAAAATGTAAGCAGTAACTGAAGAGATTGGAAGGGGGAGGGGAAGAGAGCATGAATTCAAAATTGTCAAGTAAATGTACATATTTGTAATTAAAAACTGGAGGAGATAATCTATTTCAGCCCTTTCACACAGAGACCTAATTGTTCTCAATGTTGAGTTGAAGGATTAGGCTCACCAATCTGCAGTCAGCAATCGATGCAACAGCCCCAGGTCTGCTCTAAAGAGGCCAGGTCCTCCTCTGCTGCAGGTTGTCATCCTCTATGTAGCAGCTAGGAGCACAAAACAAATAAGTATTTGGCTGATTTCATTCCTTGCTTTTTAATTCAGTTGAGAGACAGTCTTGGGACCTTTCAGTTGTTGAACAACACATTGATTACAGGCTGCAGGTACAGGCACCACAATCTATCCCTAGAATAAGAGGAGGGAAAAGAGATGATTGAATCTGAGCAGCTAGTACCCAGCCATGACCCACTCCTGTCTATTTGCTGCTGTATACCCTTTACACATTCTCTGGAAACAAAAAGGTCACCATTAAAATCTGAACCATAGCTTTTTATCGAGGATTTGTTGATGCTAAATTTCGCTTCACTAACTTGATGTACTTAAGGAATTACATATTTGCATTCACGGGCCTGTTACTGTGATAATTCAAATAATAGTTACTGTGAAATATTGCCTAAATACTACCACATGCACAAATACATTAGACAATTCCAGTTATTTCAGGTTTAGTAAATGGTGCTGGTGGCACACTTCATATTTTTATGTTGGGTAACATTTGATCATATCTATTTATTCTGTGAACTTTGATTAATTTATGCCACAGTAGCAAAGGCCGGAGGTGCAGGAATGGGAGGCCTGAGAGTTAAGATTCAGCTCACCATGCGCTCTATAGAATTCCAATCTCTTGGAGTGTGACCAAATCCTGTCCTGTTAACTGGCTCACAGGTACCCTGTTAGACAACCAGATCTATCAGAACCTTTGGGGACAAATTCATAAAACCCTAAATGGTGTATTCATTCTGACTCGAGTGTTCTAAAGAAGATGTCCTCTCAGTACTGCCTCATGACCTTTCTCCATTTTCTAGTGTCTCTCTGGGCTTATATTAATTTTCCAGGCCCTCGTAGCACAGGGCGGAATTTTCCATTCTGGGGACTAAATGCAGTGGTGGGCACGATAGTTGGCACATTTCCTGCTGGGTGGTGAGGCAGGTGCTCATGCATGATTGTATACTTGGATCCTCATTAATTATGTATTGGATGAGCTGTTTCCCGAATCACATGGCGGAGTGGGCACTGATTTGCCCACCCCACTGTCACCTTACGGGGTCGAAGGTCCTGGCACCATATTTAAACACCTGCCGAACACACACATTCACTCTCTGCAGTGCAGCTGTGTGATCTGCACGTCCTGAGATGATCCCCAGAGAAAGGAGACATGCACCCCCAGATTCAGCCTCAACTCCAGGTGGCTCTGCCCTCTGCAAATGCCATGGTGTCCTCGTTCCAAGCGATGGCACCAGGAAGTCCACCAATGTCACCTCGCCAGCCTGGGAGGGGGTCACAGCAGAGGTCTGTGCCATTGGGACCCAAAAAAGAAACGCAATCCAGTGCAGGAAGAGGATGAATGATCTAATCCACTCCACCAGGGTAAGTCAATCTTCTGTTCATTCCAATCCCACACACTTGTAATGCAATCAGGCCCTCAAAGGCCAACACTCCTCAAGGATCTCACCCACTATTAGCAGGGGAGACATCAGCACTGATTGTCTCACAGGCACTTTATCATCACCAGCATCTCATCTAACATCCTGCACAAACTCCATCCTCAGCCCTGACTGGGGAGGACTCAGCACACACAGCAGGCATGCAGACTTCCCAACCTCTCCTCCATCTCTTCCAATCACGTTCCATCCATTTGTCTTCATGCAGGTCAAGCTGGCCTACAACAGGAGGGAGAGGTCCCAGACAGGAGGAAGGATGGCAGACATCCAGGAGCTCACTCCCCTCAAGGACGAGGCAGCTGAGTTGGCAGGCGAGGATAGGAATTGTTCCTGTGGTGAAGGTGAGATCAGCCTGCCCCCAGTGAGCCAGTGTGGATGAGTCCTCCATTAGTTGATCACATCTTGACGCTCACAGTGAGTCACATACAATGTTGCATTCTACCTGCTCATGACCTAAATCTATCTTCTCTCTCTTACAGGCACCAGCAGGCCCAGGCACAGGTCCAGCCAGACCATCAGCTCCAGCCCCTGTACACCTCACATGAAGATCCGTTCAACAAAGTCCTGTCACTGCGTTCACCCGCACCCTCCACCTGGGCTGAGTCACGCATCTCAGTGGGTGCTGGATCTAATTAGGCTCGGGGTCACTTTCTGTGGAGCACCTCACGGATGCATCTCCACAGCAACTGGAGGCAGTGGCAGCCCAGGCCTCTGGCACTCGGAACACTGCTGAAGAACTGGAAAGTCCTGAGTCTGAGGCAGATGATGAGCCTCTAGAAACAGCCGTAGCGCACAAGGTGGTAATGCAAAGATAGGCGGCAGAACATCAGGCAGAGTTGTGAGAGGCACAGACTCGAGTGAAGGTTGGAGGAGTCTGTCCGTGTTCTGACTGAACATGCGAGCGACGTGAGGTCATCATGAGAAGGATGGCGACTGCCTTGGAGACCTTGGTCCAGCAGATCCTTCCGAATTTATGCTGAGACCTGCACACTGTTGTTATAGGCACTAGTGGGATCCATCAGTGGGTGGCCACCTCAACCTTCCTTGAGAAGCCCTTCTCCTCAAGGATTCAGGCAAGGGATATCGGGCACCCAAAGGAAGGAGGACCATCAGCTAGACACCCTGCGGCAATCTATTCAGGAGACTCCAAGAGTGTCCAACCTCTCCCAACCCCTTCTGCCAGTGAGCCCATCAGCTCCAGCTCCACCGGCCGAGGAGGGTACATCTGCCCTACAGCAGGGCACCCAAAGCAGGCTGGGGCCCTCCAGGCCTTGGGCCTCCAGCGGACGCCTGCCAAAGTCATCACAGATAACAAGGCGTCGCAGTCAGCAGACTGCCTCCACCTCTGCTGTGGATGTCGGGGATGCACCAAGACGTAGCGGGAGGGTTAGAAAAAGTAAGAAATACTCAGGGCACAAGGGGTGTTCACTCACTGTATATGTCATGCACCTTCGTAAGTACATTTTGAGTTCACGATAATGGTTTCATCATGTGAATGCCTCTTGCATATGAATCTTTGTACCCTTTTATTGGAGGGTGATCCAAGCTCCCACTCTGTGATCGCCTCCTTTTGTGTGTCTCAGACTCATGCAAAGTTTAGCAGACTCCTGTTAGTCACTCGTTCCTTACATCATAAGTGAGATGTGTCAGGCCATATCCTGAAAGTGGGACTGCGCATTGAAATTTGCTCTTTTAAGTCTCGCAATGCACCATAGAATTTATGCGTGCTCGTGTATCTTGAAGGGTTAAATGTAATGTTGTACCATCAAAACTGAGCTGTGTTCATTGTGAGTGTGAGAGCGCATGACCTGGAGCCATTATGTTCTCCATACCCAGAGGGAAAAACAGTTCTGACCAGCACTCTTAGTTCCCAGTTTTACCGGTGTTCCATTTTTAGGTATACAAGACCAATTTGGACCAGTATTCTTATTTCCCAGTTTTACTGGTGTTCCATTTTAAGGTATACAAAATCAGTTTGACCAGTATTCTTATTTCCCAGTTTTTATTGCTTGTTTCCTTCTGAGCAACTATGAGCAAGTCTCTGTGGCCACTGAAAGTGTCTCCTTCAGGTGGTAACGACTGCACAATGTGCGGTTGATGCAGGCTTCGTGCTGCTGTGCTGCTTTTCACCTCACACACCAGCTATACGCAACTGTGGGTGCTGACCTTTCCAAGAATGAGGGCTTCCTCATCCTTGAAGGTCACAGGTCCAAGGCCAAATGCTGACCTTGCTTGTGATGTCACTGCTTGTGAAGTCCTTTCCAATCACTGGTATGGCGCTAAGGGACAGGGGAAATGCACTCGGGGTCCCTTTGCCTGGACCCTACCCCTGCTGAAACCTTGTGGCTATCAGTGTGTCACGGACACGTCTTCCACGTCATGCCGCTATGATTGCATCATCATGTGGAAGCTGACCATCCTCAGATTCCTGCCCTTCCAAATCCTCCTCATCTGAGGAAATCTCTGCCTCCTCCATGTGTCCCTGTGGCAAGTGATTTCCCTTTGAAACACCGGGTTGTGTCATGATGATGTGGGAGACCCTCTGTGGAGAGTATTGCAGAGCTTCATCTGAATGGTCCAAAAATCAGAAGCACATCTTCAGGATGCTAATGGTCTGCTCGATGATGGATCTTGTCACAGACTGTACCGTGTTGTATCTCTCCTTTGATGTACTTTGAAGACGACACACGCGTGTCATGAGCCATCTCTTCAGCAGGTAACCCTTGTCACCCAGCAGCCCCTTGTCACCCAGCAGCCACCCCTGTAAGTGCTGTGACCCTTCGAATATCTGTGGCACCTGGGAGAGACTCAGGATGTAGGAGTCGTGAGAACTCCCAGGGTACCTGGCACAACAAGTGCATGATCTGCTTCTGACAATCACAGACCAGCTGAACATTGATGGAGTGGAACCCTTTCCTGTTAATGAAGGTCAGGGGCTCCTGCCACGAAATTCTTAAAGCGACATGCGTACAATCAATCGCTTCATCCATTGTGAACTTTATATAATGATGAGCCTTAATGTGGAGGGCATCTGTCAGCTCCTTTATCTGTTTCTGTGTTGAGGATCGAGAGATATAGAATAGCACCCCTGTGGTTCCTTGGAACAAGCTGCTTGCAAAAAAAAACTGAATGCAGCAGTGACCTTCGGGGCACTGGTTAGGGGCTGGTCTCCCAGTCCATGCAGCATCATATCCTCCCACAGAATGTGGCAGATATGAGCCACCACATCTCTTGTAGCTGAGGGGCTCCCTCGCCGATCATAAGTGTCTAAGAAGCCACCCCAACAACTTGACATCTCAATCCCATAGAAGGTGGGAGAGGGTTGCGCACAACCATGTAATTTTGAGGCTCACCAAATGCACTCATAAGCTGCCTAATGTGGATTTGAGGTTACCCCCACCTTGCACTTTGGGAAAGATGTGATACCTTGTGCCCTATGACCCATGTCAAATGGACAGTGCAATGATTTGATAGAGCTTCTTGCATTTATCCAGCAACTGTGCTCCCTTAATGGCTGGCTGCCTCTTTCCTTCTCACATTCCTCTGATGGTTAAATGCTCAATGAGACCACCTCCAATGTGACGCCAATGCCTAGCGTAGTCATGTGTAAAACGGCACCATGAGTTACTGGCTCAACTCTTACCTTTTTAATAAAATCTTCATGAGTTCTTTCAGCTGAGTCTTCATCTCCATGTTGAAATTCAAATAATTATGAGCTCCCCCTGAAAAGGCCTGGGAGTC
The DNA here is from genome assembly GCF_017639515.1 of Carcharodon carcharias. Classification (NCBI taxonomy): domain Eukaryota; kingdom Metazoa; phylum Chordata; class Chondrichthyes; order Lamniformes; family Lamnidae; genus Carcharodon; species Carcharodon carcharias. Next base: position 83,509,720 of record NC_054481.1, read on the forward strand.
CATCCGTGGAGTCCTCCCACACTGCCTCTGACCCCTCCCACACTGCTTCAGACCCCTACCACACTGCCTCAGACCCCTCCCACAATGCCTCAGACTCCTCCCATAATGCCTCAGGCTCCTCCCACACTGCCTCAGACCCCCCACACTCCCTGATCCCTCCCACACTGCTTCAGACCCCTCCCACGCTGCCTCAGACCTCTCCCACGCTGCCTCAGGCTCCTCCCATGCTGCCTGAGACCCCTCCCACACTGCCTCTGATCCCTCCCACACTGCTTCAGACCCCTCCCACACTGCCTCAGACCCCTCCCACACTGCCTCAGACCCCTCCCACACTGCCTCAGAGCTCTCCCATGCTGCCTCAGACCTCTCCCACGCTGCCTCAGGCTCCTCCTATGCTGCCTCAGACCCCTCCCACACTGCCTCAGACGCTTCCCACACTGCCTCAGACCCCTCCCACACTGCCTCAGACCCCTCCCACACTGCCTCAGACCCCTCCCACACTGCCTCAGATGCTTCCCACACTGCCTCAGGCCCCTCCCACACTGCCTCAGACGCTTCCCACACTGCCTCAGGCCCCTCCCCATTGCCTCAAGCCCCTCCCCCACTGCCTCAAACCCCTCCCCACTGCCTCAAGCCCCTCCCCCACTGCCTCAAGCGCCTCCCACACTGTCTCAGGCCCCTCCCACACTGCCTCAGACTCCTCCCACACTGCCTCAGACCCCTCCCACACTGCCTCAGACCCCTCCCACACTGCCTCAGACCCCTCACACACTGCTTCAGTCTCCTCCCTTGGCGATTTTTTTTCCAGTTTCATTTTTAGATGCGTCATTGCTTCGGTTCTCAACATGGTGGTGTTGCACTTCTACTTCCAGACCTGATTCTACCCTCCCCCCATCACCTCACAATGTGCAGATAGACCTCCACCTGGTCATTCCCCAGCCTCCTCCAGTCAGCCTGGAGTGATTGTTGTGGATATTCCTGCCTTACACCTAAACCATCACTGTTGATGTCCCCATGCCCCATGTTGGATAGCTTGAGGCCATGTACATGGTTATATACAGAGGCACCACCACACGACCAAGATAGCTTCATGTGCAGTTCCCCCTTCCCCCCAACTTTACAGCGTTTCCTCCATTTACAGGCTGCAGATGCTTCCCCAACCATGACTATTCCATCTGCACCCAGTACTGAGCCAGATACCCCCAGGACCATGATGTAAGGGGCACTGACCACGCCCTGCACACCATGCTGTACACAAACCCCATTGAGCAAACAGGCCTTGCCCCTTCCTGGACTGTGATCACGATGTGTGTGCCATGCATGGCCCTGTAGTATGGCCCGCACAGCCCAGGACTGCCTTTAATCTCTCATGCTGACCGTACGACCACAGTACCAGGAGTATGACTGTCTGACACGCATCCCCCCCAATTCCTTCAGGAACCACCCCACCCCTGTCCCCACCACGACCACCCCACCCCCGTCCCCACCACCACCACCACCCCACCCCCCACCCCCCCACTCCCCGCCACCTCAGTCATGAGTTTCTCTGCACCCCCTTCCCTCTTGTACAACACTAACTTCACTGACTCCTCTCCAGAATCTGCGTGGACCCCTTCCATGTCAGGCTTCAGCTCTGCCTCTGCCTGCCATAACCCCTCCCTCCACTGTTCCCTTCACCCTCATGTCTCTCCTATTCCCACCAAGCCCAACGCCACCTCCCATCCCACCGCACCGTCTCCATGTTGGTTCCTGCTGGTAGAGAACAGCCTAGCCTGCGACTGAGCACCCAGTGTGAACAGCGCTGCCTGTGCCCTGCAGCACCCAGTGTGAACATTCCTGTCTGTGATCCACAGCATCTAGTGTGAACAGTCCTGCCTGTGCCCTGCAGCACTCAATGTGAACAGTCCTGTCTGTGACCTGCAGCACCCAGTGCGAACAGTCCTGTCTGTGAACCCTACGTTTTGCCTGAGGGAGCAGCTGTGGCAATGGTAACGAGTAGGAGCAATGCTGTTTCAGGATGGCTTTCATTGTTGTATGCACCTCCAAGTCACAAGTGAAGTGAAGATGGGGAGATGCACACCACATATATCAGCTCAACAAGCAGACTGGCCTAACTTCCTGCTGGCGTGGCATTTAATTAGCAGGTTAAACGAGATTACAATGAGATGTGTTTTTAATGAGCATTCATGGTATGTTAATGCATGCAAATGGGTTTCCTGACATGGATCAGCGGGAAAGTTGATCTGCCAGTCGGCCACCATGAAAGTGCTTGGGGAAATCCAACTTTTGTCCTCACTCCAAATTTTCCACTCAAGCCCAGCAAGTCTCCTGCTGTTGGCGGGACCAGAACATTAAGAAAGGGAAAATAGAGTACGAGAGTAAGCTTGCAGAGAACATAAAAACTGACTGTAAAAGTTTCTATAGGTATGTGAAGAGAAAAAAATTGGTGAAGACAAATGTAGGTCCCTTACAGTCAGAAACAGGGAAATTTATAATGGGGAACAAAGAAATGGCTGACCAACTAAATACATACTTTGGTTCTGTCTTCACAAAGGAGGATGCAAATAACATACCAGAAATGTTGGGGAACACAGGGTTTAGTGAGAGGGAGGAACTAAAAGAAATCAGTATTAGTAGGGAAATGGTGTTGGGGAAATTGATGGGATTGAAGGCCGATAAATCCCAGGGGCCTGATAATCTACATCCCAGAGTACTTAAGGAAGTGGCCCTAGAAATAATGTATGCGTTGGTGGTCATCTTCCGAGATTCTATAGACTCTGGAACAGATTGGAGGGTAGCTAATGTATCCCCGCTATTTAAAAAGGGAGGTAGAGAGAAAACAGGGAGTTATATGCCAGTCAGCCTGACGTTGGTAGTGGGGAAAATTCTAGAGTCCATTGTAAAAGATTTAATAGCTGAGCACGTAGAAAACAGTGGCAGAATCAGACTGAGTCAGCATGGATTTATGAAAGGGAAATCGTGCTTGGCAAATCTACTGGAGTTTTTCGAGGACGTAACTAGTAGAGTTGATGTTGGCAGGGGTGGGGGTGGACATGGGTGTGCTTTATGTGGACTTTCAGAAGGCTTTCAACAAAGTCCCAAATAAGAGATTAGTGTGTAAAATTAAAGCTAATGGGATTGGGGGTAGTGTATTGAGATGGATAGAAAACTGTTTGGCAGACAGGAAACAAAGAGTAGGAATAAACAGGTCTTTTTCTGAATGGCAGGCAGTGATTAGTGGGGTACCACAGAGATCGGTGCTGGGACTCCAGCTATTCACGATATATATTAATGATTTAGATGAGGGAACTAAATGTAATATCTCCAAATTTGTAGATGACACAAAGCTGGGTGGGAGGGTGAGCTGTGAGGAGGATGCAGAGATGCTTCAGTGTGATTTGGACAAACTGAGTGAGTGGGCAAATGCATGGCAGATGCAGTATAATGTGGTTAAATGTGAGGATATCCACTTTGGTAGCAAAAACAGGAAGGCAGATTATTATCTAAATGGCTATAAATTGAGAGAGGGGAACGTGCAACGAGACCTGGGTGTCTTCGTACACCAGTCGCTGAAGGTAAGCATGCAGGTGCAACAGGCGGTAAAGAAGGCAGATGGTATGCTGGCCTTCATAGGGAGAGGATTCGAGTACAGGAGCAGGGATGTCTTGCTGCAATTATACAGGGCCTTGGCGAGACCGCACCTGGAATATTGTGTGCAGTTTTGGTCTCCTTATCTGAGGAAGGATGTACTTGCTATAGAGGGAGTGCAGTGAAGATTTACCAGATTGATTCCTGGGATGGCGGGACTGACATATGAGGAGAGATTGAGTCGATTAGGATTATATTCGCTGGAGTTCAGAAGAATGAGGGGGGATCTCATAGAAACCTAGAAAATTCTAACAGGACTGGAGAGGGTAGATGCAAGAAGGATGTTCCCGATGGTGGGGGAGTCCAGAACCAGGGGTCACAGTCTGAAGATATGGGATAGACCATTTAGGACTGAGATGAGGAGAAATTTCTTCACCCAGAGAGTGGTGAGCCTGTGGAATTTGCTGCCACAGAAAGTAGTTGAGGCCAAAACATTGTATGTTTTCAGAAAGGAGTTAGATATAGCTCTTGGGGCGGAAGGATCAAAGGATATGGGGAGATTGCGGGAACAGGCTATTGAGTTGGACGATTAGCCATGATCATAATGAATGGCGGAGCAGACTCAAAGGCCGTATGGCCTACACCTGCTCCTAGTTTCTATGTTTCTATGTTTCTATTCTGCCCACAGTTACTGAACACTCCCAGTCCAGCAATCTCTGTACACCACCAGTTCTTTCCCTCTTCACTATAAAGGCATTGACTCTTGCTGGACACTGTGATACACATGTACCTTGTCATGGCTTCTGTATCTTGTTCCTTGAGTAAGAAGCTGAGTAATTACTGGCTATTTGGCCATTGGTGTATCATCGCAAAGTACAAGTTCAACACCCACAAATGCCCACAGGAATGCTGGATTGCTTGCCTTCCTCGGTTGAGTGTGCTGCGTTTCCTGGTTGAGATTCTGTCACTAACCCAACAGTTAACTACTTACTGACAGGGAACCAAAAGCAAAATAGTGCAGATGCTGGAAATCTGAAAAAAAACAGAAAGTGCTGGAAATACCCAGCAGGTCATGCTTCTGTGGAAAGAGAAACAAAGCTAACGACCGGAATTTTCCGTTCCGGGGCCTAAGTGTAGTGACGGGTGGGAAGGTCTCCCGCCAGCGAGTGTGGCGGTTGCTGTGCCAGATCATCCTCTTTTTAGCTCATTAAGCATGCATAAACATGCAGCATGCTGTCGTGTGTGGTGGGCAGGCTGGGATTCGTCCTCATGGGCTCTTATTTGTAGGCAACATATTTAAACAGCACCTGCTTACAGATTGGGCAGAATTGTCCATGCTACTGGCATCAGGCGTCATGCTGGGCGTGAGTGGACAATAAGGCCAGAAATCGGTTCCAGACATTGTGAAACCAGTTAGCAATCGTCCGCTCAACCCGTCGATGGCTGACCGCGTTTCATGCCCTCGGATTGGGAACCTCATTGTAATACATCTGCACATCATTATAAGGCCAGCCCGACAGAATCACCCCACCAGGCTGATGTGCTTCACAACAGCACATTAGTGAAATGCACATGGTGAGCTGCACTTCGCTCAAGACTTCGAGGTTTGTTTGCCTACCTTGCTTCAGAGAGCACTCACAGTCACCAGCCCCAAGCTTCACAGACAGCACCACATCTCTTTTAGGGGGGCTCACAGGCAGGTCTCTACCTACCAGATCAGCCATAAGGCAGGGATTGCTATGTACGGCTGCAGGGCAAGGGCTTGCTTGAGGAAGAGGGAGAAGTGGCCTCAGGCAAGGAAAGAGGTGAGTTATGTACTGGGGAAGGGGGGTATCTGAGAGCTTGTGTGGGGCACATGCTGATCTATGCAAGTGCCCTCAAGATATTGAGGGCTGAGGAGGCAATCTCCAGAGGAGATGAGGCCAGATGGACATGTGAGGGTATGTGTGTGAGAATGGGTGGTGATGTCCCTTGAGCTGGCAGTGAGTGAGATGCCAGTGAATGTGTGATGGGCTTGAGTGTGTGAGTTTAGAGTGATGAGATGGTTGCCATACCCTGGCTGTACGGATGAGATCATTCATTCTCTTTCTGAATTGGATGGCCAACCTCTCCTGTGCAGCATTGGCACTGATCATCACTGCCATCGCCTACCAAGCCAAAGTGGTATCACAGAACCACAGATTCGCAGAATCTTTACAGTGCAGAATGAGGCCATTCAGCCCACTGAGTCTGCACTGGCTCTCTGTAAGAGCATTCTACCTCGTCCCACTCCCCTGCCTTACCCCAGTAACCTTGCATATTCTCTCTTTTCAGGTAGAAACCCAATTCCTTTTTGAATACCTCAATCGAAGCTGCCTCCACCACCCTTTCAGAAAGCTTGTTCCAGACTCCAACCATCCTCTGGATGAAAAAAAATTTCTTCACATCACATTTTCTCCTTTTGCCTTGGGTTCCAAGGTCACACACGTGTAGCAGAGGCTTATTCCCCCATCATGTATTTTAAGTCTATGGTATTTTGCACCATCTCATTATAATGTGTCACCTTTCTGTCCACAGAAGTAACATGAGCAAAGCATGGGGGTTGGGCAAATGCGTACCTTCGACTTGCATCAGAGGATCATATCATGTGGCCTTATGAGTATAGATGCTACAGTCTGGTTTATTCACCTGATGCTTTTGCACTGAGGAATGGCTCATGGTTCAAGGAGGCAGCTCACCACCAACTTCTCAGGGCAATTAGGGATAGGCAATAAATGCTGGCTTGGCCAGTGATACTCACATCCCATAAGAAAAAATATAGTCCTAATAGGTTTTAATGCCGAGCTCATTGGAGTCAACCTCAGCCAGCACTGTCAAGATGCCTTTCAATGGCCTCCATGTAATGGCTGTCAGGTTTGAGCGTGGGTTACAGATCCACCAATATTCGGGGATCTTATGTGCTCCTGGCCATCTACAGCATTATGTCATGTCCACATTTACAGATAGACGTCAGCTCAATAGTAGTCCCCACTTCTCCACCTGCATATTGCAGAGCCTTTGACCTGGCTAACACTCGGCAACTCCTGAAATGCCCGTTAGAGGGCAACGACTATGCAAGGTCAGAAGTGTGTGTCATGGCCCCAGATGCCAGACTATTACATGGGAGACGTGGTTAGCATGTCTTGCTCAAATCCCTGAGGAAACTCTCTGATGGGCAATCCACATGGTCACCTGATTGTTAGAATGCCATCAGTGTGCCTGGTTTCCTTGTGAACATCTGAGACTTCTGGAATGAAAGTGTGGAGGCAGGATCATGAGTGATTGCCAGTGCTCAGACAATGCTGCAGCTGAAGCTCTCACAGTGCACACAAGGGTGACCTGACTCGCAGGCTCATGACCATCACTGAGAATGACAGATCATTGCATCCTACAGAACGTTCTCATGCTGTGGACTCAGGATGATGACAAGGCATGAGGGATTGCCTGTGGAGGGATCATTGAATCAATCTGGATTCTGACTAGATGTTAGGCATCAAAGTGAGTGCACACTGGAGGAGCGGCCACATGCTCCAGAGGCTGCCCAGCCTTCCAAGGATGAGACCATTGTCACACTAGATTGTAACTACTCCTTCTGAGATTTATGTCCTTCATTGAGATACTGGGGATAGCAACGAGGGTGTTAATGTCAAGCCTGCAGGGAGGCCAGGGGTGAAAGAAGCTTGTCTGAGCTAGTCATCATCATCTTCTTGGAACTTCGTGGCTATAAGCATCTCACAGGCACATCTGGCCTGTGCTTCGGCCTCCTCCTCTGGAGCCCCAGCTTCCTTTCCCTCATTGATCTCAGCCCTCTCAACATCCTCTTCATCGGAAGAGACGTGCAGCTCCTCCATCTTTCCATCCCCCCTTTATAGCACCAGTTTGTGTAGAGTGCAAGAAACCATGACAGTATAGGAGACCTTCTGGGGAGAGCACTGGGGAGCCAGCCTGTCTGACCAGCCCAGACATCTCAAACACATTTTCAACATGCCAGTAGTCTGCTCAGTCAAGGAGTGTGTCGCAGAATGAGCCGAAAGTACCTCTCCTCTTAAATACTTTGTGGCTGCCTAACGAGCATTATTAGCCATATCTTTTCTGGGTAGCCTTTGTCTCCAAGAAGCCAACCCTGGAAGTGCTGAGGGCCCTCAGAGACCTGTGGCACCTGCAAGTGATTCAAGATGTATGATCTGTGTGAGCTTCCAGGGTATCTCGCACTGACCTGCGTAATCTGTTGCTGGTGGTTACAGATCAGCTGCACGTTGAGAGAGTGATTGCTGCCAGGGAGCTCTTAAAACTACGTGTGTGCAGTCGATGGCACCCTGCATCTGTGGGAATCCAGAGATCATTGCAAACCCCACTGCTCTGGCAGCCTGGCTGGCTTCATCCAGGGCAATCTGTATGTAATTGTGTGCCTTGCTAAATAGGGCATTGGTGACCTCTGATATGCATTTATGAGCAGTTGCTTGGGATATGTTGCAGAGATCCCCAATGGAGCCCTGGAACAAGCCTCTTGCAAAAAGGTTAAATGCAGCAGTCACCTTTAGGCAATGGATGGCCTACCAGTCCCTGTGGTGTCAGCTCCTCCCAGAGAATGTGGCAGATGTGAGACACCACATCCCTTGACAAGTGAAGGTGTCTATGCACTGCACCTTACTTAGCTGTAGGTATGAGAGGCGTCATCGGAACACTCTTGGTCGTGTCAAATGCCGCCTTGAAATGATCTGTCAGCCTCAGCTTCAGTGTCTTCATGGAGCCCCTCTGGCCCATGTTCCTCAGGGCAAGGATCCTCCTTGTGCCCTGTCTGACAGTGATGAGCTTTTCTTCTCTTCCTCAATTGCATGTGCCAGGAAAAAGACAATGTTGCCTGCTGCATCCATTCTCCACTCCTGCTTGTCTCTACTGAAACATTGAACAGATACATGGTTGAACGTAACTCTGCAATGATTATCTTCCAGTTGCAAGCTAGGGAGTCACTGTGAAGCCCTTGGATTGCCCTCACTCCAGACATTCCATCCCCAGATTGTCCCTTGCAGATGTAGTACAACCTTGAGCATCAAAGAGCATCCCTTCCAGTCATGTGACACTGTGTATCCTTCCCCAGTCATCCCCCCAGTCACGTGTCTGCCATCATTCCCCCCCTTAACTTGCCTTCCCGCTGATCTTGCCTGAGCAGCCTTGACATGGAGTCGGAGCAGCGATGAAAGGTAGGTGAGCGCTGTATGCATCCAAAAAGGCAGCTGAAGGTTGGTGACTCCATGCTGCAGGTCGTTCCCCTTTGCAGCAGTGGTGTTCTGCTTGGCACGGCCGCAGATCTGAAATTGTACCTGGAAGGTGAAGCTTGAATATACTTGAAGATCCAAGGGAAAGGCGTCTTGGAAGCTGAGATTGAAACCCTGTGAGGCCAGTTGTCACTCAAGCTGTGCAAGTGGGAGCAACTTTTGGAGAGAATTCCAAGGCAAGAACTTCAGACATGGAGATTGGAAACCCTCGTGAGAAGGATGAAGTTTTAATGAGATTAGTTGGCTCACAATGGGACAAACATTTGGTGGGTTGTTGCGAAATCCAGGGATCAGTTTTGGTTGCAACTTTCATCCGTGATGTAGTCTGGTGTGTACGACCACAGTTCACCTGGTGATTCACATGTACCACATACTTACCCTGAATGTTAGATTATAAGATAGATATTGTAAATTGTTTTATCTTTCTGACCTTGTAGAGTAAAGCTTATTTTAGTTTGTTCAAAACCTGTGGAGTCTTGTAGCTTTATTCACTTGGTAAGCGTCTTGACTCTCGAACTTTACCTACTGTAAACAAAATGTTGTTGGTCCCTAACTGGATCTCCCCCAGTGTCCTGGGGTCTGGCCAAGGACCATAACAAAAAACAAAATGTTGCTGCTGTAGCAATGAGCACACAGCTCCAACTTGGAATGAATGAATCAGTAAAGTGATGGAAGGGGTCATCAACAGTGTTATCAAGCTTATCAATACCCTACTCACTGATGCTCAGCTTGGGTATTGCCTGGATCACTCAGCTCCTGACTTCATTACATCCTTAGTTTAAACATGGACAAAAGAGCTTAACTCCTGAGGTGAGGTGAGAGTGACTGCCCTTGAAGGCAGCATTTGACTGAGTGTGGCATTAAGGAGCCCCAGCAACACTGGAGCCAATGGGAATCTGTGGAAACTCTCCACTTGCTGTTGTCATACCTAGCACAAAGGAAGATGGTTGTGGTTGTTGGAGGTTAATTATCTCAGCTCCAGGACATCACCGCAGGAGTTCCTCAGGATGGGCCCAACCATCTTCAGCTTCTTCATCAGTGACCTTCCTTCCATCATAAGGTCAGAATTGGGGATGTTCACCGATGATTGCACAACGTTCAGCACCATTTGTGACTCCTCAGATACTGAAGCAGTCCATGTCCAAGTGCAACAAGACCTGAACAATATCCAGGCTTGGGCTGACAAATGGCAAGTAACATTCGTGCCACACAAGTGCCAGAATCTAACCATTGCCCCTTGCTAGTCAATGGCATTACCATTGCTGAATCTCCCACTATCAACATCCTGGGGGCTACCATTGAACAGAATCTGAACTGGACTAGCCATATAAATATTGTGACTACAAGAACAGGTCAGAGGCTAAGAATCCTATGGCGAGTAACTTACCTCCCGACTCCCCAAAACCTGTCCACCATCTACAAGGCACAAGTCAGGAGTGTGATGGAATATTTGGAATATTCCCCACTTGCCTGGATGAGTGCAGCGCCAACAACACTCAAGAAGCCTCACAACATCCAGCACAAAGGAGCCTGCCTGATTGGCACCCCATCCACAAACATTCACTCCCTCCACCATCGATGCACAGTGGCAGTAATGTATACCACCTACAAGATGCACTGCAGGAATTCACCAAGCCTCCTTAGATAGCACCCTCCAAACCCATGATCGCTACCATCTAGAAGGACAAGGGCAGCAGATAGATGGGAACATCACCACCTAGAACTTCCCCTCCAAGCCACTCACCATCCTGACTTGGAAATATATCACCATTCCTTCAATGTCACCGGGTTAAAATCCTGGAACTCCCTCCCTAACAACACTGTGGGTGCACCTACACCACATGGACTGCAGCAGTATGCCACCATTTTCTCAAGGGCAATTAGGGATGGGCAATAAATGCTGGCCTAGCTAGCGATGCTCAGATCCCATGAATGAAGAAAAGACATTTGGAAGTTGATGATAATGTAGTGGAATTTGAGAAGTTTAAACAAATGTGCAAATTGACATTCAGTAGTTTTCTAAAAGAAACTTGCAAAGAGCAAAAGGTCAGCCACGTTGTTTTGTGGGCAGGAGGGAAAGGTATAGATCTTTTCAATAGCTGGGCGATAAGTGAGGATGACAGGAAACACTAAAACAATTTTTTTGAGAATTCAGTCAGTCAAACCATCGATCCAAGAATAAGAGTTTCAAAGCCTGAGGCAGGAATCAGGTGAGCCTGTTGATAATTTCTTAATGAGATTGAGAAATGTAGCCAGCAAGCATAAATTCAGCAAAAATGGATAAAAGGCTGATAGGTCAGCTCATTTGGGTCTCAGCACACCCTGATGGACAAAACTATCTTGTTGGAATAGACAATATCATCGACTTTTGACCATGCCAGAGCACATGAAGCCATGAGTAGACAGATGAAGACTCTGACTACCCAAACAGTTAGCTTTCATTTAAGTCAAGAAAAAGGCAGCAGAGTTGATGCAGTGAAACAGCAACAAAATAATGTGTCAGACAGAGAGAAAGATGTGCAAGATGAGTTCTCAAACAGAAGGACATGTCCCACATATGGATCAAACTGCAGAACTTTTGGAAAGCCAATTGCTGGGAAAAGATGTTCAGAACAAACAGGAAGATGTTAAAGGAGTTGGCAGAGGCAAAGCAACAGGGTGAATGAGAAGTAAAATAAACCAAAACATTCATTCCCTTAAAGTTGGCATTGAGTTTGAGAACACAATGGACATAGGAACCATACCATAAGTGGCAGGATGTGACTATTCTCAGTGAAGAGAAATTCACACAACCATTCAGATCAGGATGAATGTGAAAAACAAGCCCACAACTATAAATCAGAAGCTGAGATATTATATACAGAGTAACCATCCTGTATGTACTACAATAGAAGATTGTTCCTGAAATTTGAAGGAAAATGGTTACCCAAAGAAAGAAGCTATGAAACTGAGCCAACAACATGCTGATGGCATACAGGGAAACTGAGATTCTTCACTACTGCCAACATGAAACACACCCTTCGGCTGGTACAAATTCCTGTATCTACCTTTTGGCCTTAAAGTGAGCCAGGATGTGCTCCAGCACCAAGCAGATGAGACATAGAGAGCATGTGAAGGAGCAGTCGACATAGCTGATCATATCCAGATCTACAATGTAGATGGAAAAGATCACGACCACTATCTATATGAAGCCATGGAGAGAACGAGGAAAGCTGAGATCAAGCTAACTGCAGACAAATGCATTGTGAAGGTGACAGAATATCAGTTCTTCAGAAAGGCGTACACACTTGATGGAGTCAAGTCCTGAAAAAGTCACAGCCACCTCTGAGATGGAACCGTGATCCAACAGAGGTAGTGAGAAATGACTGAGAAGCATTCTGGGAGAAGTCATCACAGTCACCGCAACTCAGAAGGGGATCAAGGAGAAGGACCCTTGCACTCAACAGGAGGAAGCGCATCCAACCGAGGGCGGTAGTGAGAAGTGACTGAGAAGCATTCTGGGAGAAGTCAATGCATTCACCGCAACTCAGAAGGGGATCGAGGAGAAGGACCTTTGCACTCAACAGGAGGAAGAGCATCCAACAGAGGGTGGTAGTGAGGAGTGACTAAGAAGCATTCTGGGAGAAGTCACCACAACTCAGAAGGATATCAAGGAGGACCCACTGTCAAAGAATGGAATAGCCCCAAACATTACATTACTGTAGTATTTCCATCCCTCCCTCCTCCTCAAACCAAAAAAAAGAGAGAGAGAGGGAGAGGCAGTACCTTCAGGAGTGCACCAGACCTGCGAGGGACACTCTTCTGAAAGTAGATTTTAAAAAAAGCAGTTGATTGGTGAGTAAATCCTGATTTTTTTTTCAATCTATTAAAGTAATTCATTGCTTAATACTGAGGTAGGAGCTTAAAAAAAAGTATAATGTAGTACTGTACAAGTATAATTAGTCAAGAAACAAGGTTTCTAGCTAACATAAATAAGGTCACGAGCTAGCGTACTTTTTAAGGGAGCTTAATCAAGAGGGACATTATGGCAGGAGAACTCAGACCCGTGATATGCTCCTCCTGCAGGATGTGGGAAATGAGGGACGCTTCCAGCACCCCTGGTGACCATATGTGCAGAAGGTGTGTCCAAATGCAGCTTCTAGCTGGGGCTATTGTGGAGCATCCACGATGCTGAGCAAGTCATGGATAGCACCTTTAGCGAGGTGGTCACACCGGAGGTGAAGATTACACAGGCAGAAAGGGAATGAGTGACCATCGGGAACAGTAAAAGACTCAGGAATGTAGTGCAGGAGTCCCCTGTGGTCACCCCCCTCTCTATCAGATATACTGCTTTGGATACTGTTGGGGGACATGGCCTCTCAGGGGAAAGCAGCAACAGCCAAGTTCACGGCACTATGGGTGGCTCTGCTCCTCAGAAGGGCAGGAGGAAAACAAGTGGCAGGGCTATAGTGATATGGGATTCAATAGTTAGAGGCACAGACAGATACTTCTGTGGCCATAAACATGAATCAAGGATGGTATGTTGCCTCCCTGGTGCCAGGGTCCAGGATGTCACGGAGCGCCTGTAGGACATTCTGGGGAGAGAAGGTAAGCAGCCAGTGATTGTGATACACATTGGTACCAACGACATAGGTAAACTAAAGGATGAAGAACTGCAAGCCCAGTACAGGGAGTTAGGAGATAAATTAAAATGCAGGATCTCAAATGTAATAATCTCAGGATTACTCCCAGTTCCATGTGCTAGCAAGAGCAGGAATAAGAGGATAGACCAAATGAACACGTGGCTGGAGAGATGGTGTAGCCGGGAGGGATTCAGATTCTTGAGGCACTGGGACCGGTTCTGGGGAAGGTGGGACCTGTACAAACCAGACAGGCTGCACCCATGCAGAGCTGGGACCAGTGTCCTTGCGGGGGCTTTTGCTAGTTCTGTTGGGGAGTATTTAAACTAATGTGGCAGGGGAATGAGATCCCAAGAGTAGGATCAGATAGGTCAGATTCAGATCAGAAAAATGGAGGTAGAACGTTAGCTAGGGACATTGTGATAGACATGGAGTTACAGGAGAAGCAAAGTTTACAAAGTGTCCAGCAAGGGAAATTTATGGGGTTATACTGTTTATACTTCAATGCAAGGAGAACTACAAACAAGGTAGATGAGGCACAGGTAGACACATGGCAGCAGGATGTCATTGCTATACGGAGACCTGGCTAAAGGAGGGACAAAACTGACAGTTTAATATCCCTGATTATAGAGTCTTCAGACACAATAGAGCAGGAGATAAAAAAGGAGGGGGGGGGCGGGGGGCAGGGTGATGGTAGCACTAATGGTTAAAGAATCAATTCCAGTTGTGAGAAGGGATGATATACTATATGGGTCAACAAACGAGGCTTTATGGATTGAGCTTAGAAATAAAAAAGGGGCAGTCACACTACTGGGAGTATACTACAGACCCCCAAATAGTGAAAGGGAGATAGAAGAACAAATATGTAGGCAAATTTCTGCTTGTAAGAACAAGAGGGCAATAATAGTAGGAGACTTCAACTATCCTAATATCAACTGGGATTCAAACAGTATAAGGGGCACTGAGGGAGCACCCTTAAAACAGCCGATACAACAAAGACACATCTCATTAACCTACTGGCAATTCCCTTAAGTCATATGTGTATCATGTGCAGCCACAAAGTCCTTCGCTGCTCTGTCGTCCTCAGGTAGAGCTCACGTCCTTTTCTTCATGCAGGAGTTGATCATCACGTCGTCCCTGACAACAGCTTTACCCCATCTGAGTTCAAAAAAGGATGTACTTCTGTAGAACCTCCTCAGCTCAGCTCAGCTCATGACTGGCCTGATGGCATAGATTTCCAAGGGTCACCTTCACCTGACCACTCACTAACACCCAGGTACACAGTATGTCCAGCTCTGCTAAAACCTGAAACAGTGACAGTAACTTCACTTACCCTTGGTGCTAAACCCAGTCTTCAGTTTTCATTTCTTTTTAGCAGTCACGCACACACAGCTGCTCAGCCGACCTGTACTGCCTCACCTCCTGCTGAAATCTGATTTCTGAAAGACTTCTTTCTCATTCAGCTTCCATGTCCTTAGCAACCTAGGTCAAAGTTTGGTTTCCCAGAAGTCCTATGTCACAGTCAGGAATCCAGAGTTACGGCCACTTTCCCAGAAATCCAAAATGTGGGTTTCTGTTCCAGTTGGTGATTGTCTCTAAGAATACAAGCTTTAAAATCAAAGTTAGTGCAGACAACAACTCGCACACATTTCTCCACTGGTCATGGATGTAAGGAGAGAAGTCTGTTAAACTACAACTGAAAAAAAACCTGTCACTCTGCAAATAGATGCTTCTACAAAACGACTGGGTGCAGCCAAGAGGGAAAATGATTGGCATTCATATCCAAAGCTCCAGATATGCCAGTATCGAAAGAGAGCTTTTTGCAGTTGTGTATGGATGTGAGAAGTTCCATACATATCCCTACAGGAGAAGGTTCACAGTGGAGAGTGATCATCATTCACTAGAGCAGATCTACAGGAAGCAAGGCTGCTGAAATTACTCTTAAGGCTTCAAACTCATAATTTCACTCTGACATATGAGAGAGGAAGAGAAATAAGCAGATGCCTGAACTCGATTGTTATCACAGCAGAAGCATGAGACAAAAGATCTAGGTATAAAGATCCAACACCTAGTGAATGTAACACAATCGAAACTGAGTCAAATTAGAGATGAGGCCAGTAAAGACAAAGAGTTACAATTGATCTTTCAGCAAGTGATCCAGGGAAGGTCTGATCAAATACAGCAAACACAGTCAGCAATGTAGCCAACAATATGAATCACAAAGTGAGCATGAAGGTAAAACAAGTAATCAGGAAGGCAAATGGAATGTTGGTTTTTATTGTAAGGGGGAATGGAATATAAAAGTAGGGAAGTCTTGCTACAACTGTACAGGGCATTGGTGAGACCACACCAAGAATATTGTGCACAGTTTTGGCTCCCTTACTTAAAAAGCAGTATACTTGCAATGAAAGCAGTTCAGAAAAGGTTCATTAGGCTGATTCATGGCATGAAGGGGTAGTCTTATGTGGAAACATTGAGCAAGATGGGCCTATACTCATTGGAGTTTAGAAGAATGAGATGTGATTTTATTGAAATCTATCAGATTCTGAGGAGGCTTGACAAGGTGGATGCTGAGAGGATATTTCCTCTCATGGGAAATCTAGAACTAGGGGACACAGCTTAAAGCTAAGGGGTCTCCCAGTTTAAGATGGAGATGAGGAGGAATTTCTACTCTCAGAGAGTTGTTAATCTTTGGAATTCTCTTCCACAGAGAGCAGTGGAGGCTGGGTCATTGAATACATTCAATGCTGATTTTTGATTAGCAAGGGAGTCAATACTAATGGGGACAGGGAGGAACATGGAGTTAAGGCCACAATCAGATCAGTCATGTTCTTATTGAATGGTGGAGCAGGCTTGAGGGGCTGAATGGCCTACTCCTGCTCCTATTTCTTATGATATGGCAGTACAGGGTATTGGTCAATCAAAGATGACATTCCACCAGAAAATGGTGTTCTGCTGGTCGGATCCAGAATAATCATACCCAAAATAATACAAGGAGAACTCCTTCAGGAGATACACTGAGACCATATGGGAGTGGAGAAATGTTAGCTCAGAGCCAGATCAGCTGTGTACTGGATAGACACCTATAGAAACATCAGAAGGCTAATATCAAATGCAGTGTATATATAGAACAACACAGCAGAAAGAGGAGCTGATAGCTACTGAACTACCACCCAACCATGACATACTGTGGGAGTTGATTTATCGACCAAAAATCAAGAATGGTGTCTCATAACAGTACACTGTTACTCAAGCTCCCTTTTATCAGAAAGGTGAAAGATTTCAGAGCTACAACAATCATCTCAGCCATACGAGCTCTGCTTGCTGAGCAAGGAATTCCTAAAAGGATAATATGTGACAATGGCACCAAATTCACCTCCACAGAGAGTTTAAGGAATTTGCTGCTGACACCACGTTACCCAGTTTATAGAAAGACGTGTCCAGACGGTCAAGAGAACCTTCACGAAATGCTGAACGACAAAGGAAGACCCAAACCTTGCCTTATTATCAGTTTGATCTACACCTCTCGAAGCTGACATGAAATCACCTGCAGAGCTATTCAATGGCAGAAAGTACAAGACAACTTTGCCAAGCAAAATGCATCCTCCAAAAGACCAGGAGGAAGTAGATAGCAACTCACTGATGCACAGGTAGAAGGTCAGCACTTTAACAAGCATGCTAAATCCCTGCCTGACTTATTGAAAGGATAAACTGGACATGCACAGAATCCAATCATGGGAAACTGGAACCCAATGATAGTTGTTGATGAAACAGAGACTCCAAAGTCTTACACCAATGTCGTGCCCAGTAAAGATATCATATTCCTAACTTTCAAGAAACAGACTTTAGCCAATATACATTTTTTGAAATTGACTTTTAAAAGTAGACAATGTGCTGCAAAGATGGCTGCTGAGGGTCAGGTGATCTTTTTTGATTTCTGCACAGTTTTTAAAATGTAAATCACAGTGGGTGTAGATTCACCCTTGAAAATACATTCAAAATACCAAATCACTTATGGCATTTACAGCCCCAATATCTGAGTCCGCACAGGAACTCAAAAATCATATGCTTCCAATCCTTTCTTTGGAGCTTTTCTCTGGCAATTTCCTTCTGCACCTTTGCTTTTTGAGCTTTCTTCAGGTCAGAATGCTTCTTTGATTTTTTCCTTCAATGTTTAATTTTCTTCAGTCTCTGTGAGGCTTTGAGTTGTTCCATTTGCTGCCACCATGTTGGAGGGTATTGGGTGTAGTTCAGTAGGTCTTATTAAGATATTCGTAGTCTTAGGTAGTTCAACAATATTTATTAACTACTAGGAATTTGCATTTTCCCCTTGAATGCTCTCCCTCCATCTCCAAGCCAAGAAGCCAGTGTGAAGCCCTTGGCCTGCCTTTGGTTTAGACATGGCATCCTCAGGCCACCCCTTGCACTTGAAGGACACCCTGGAGGCCCACTGGTAGCTAAGTGTCCCCCTCCGACATGACTGCGCATTCACAAAGAGGGTCTTGATAAAGGTGATTACATCCATCCTCTATAAACCTAGGTCAGGCTATTGTCAGCTTGCCTCTGTTAGCCTAGACACTCACTGTTCATAGTCTTGTATTAATGTCATGACTGTGAGCACAGAGCCCTGTAAGCTATGAGCCTTAAAATGAGAATATTGGGGCTTGTAATGTGTATGTAGCTTCCGTCTAGCAGCCGTGGCCCTTGATTGTTTGATCCTGCTTCCCTTTCACATGCCTCAGTCAGGAACAGATGGCCATTCAGACAACTCAAATGTAGCCCCAAAACCTAATGGAGTCTTGCATGAATGTGCACCAATAGTAAAGGAGCAATGCTTCTTCAATGAGCATTTGACCTTCGAAACCACCGCTCGGCTGAGCCTGGTTCTCCGGGGGTTCTCCATGGTTTGATCAAATAATTAAGCAGGTCCCCCTTCAATCAGCCCAAAATAGCAGTAGTGAACTCCTACCACACACCTTGAGACTCCTCCCATATTAATTATTTTCAATATAAAAGCAAAATACTGCGGATGCTGGAAATCTGGAACAAAGACAAAAATACCTGGAAAAACTCAGCAAGTCTGACAGCATCTGCGGTGAGGGATACAGTTGATGTTTTGAGTCTGTATGAGTCTTCATCAGAAGCTTGATTATTTTCAAGCTTGTTTTTCTGACTGCGTCACTGCTTGGTAAAGGTAAAGATGGTGCTGCTAATATTTGTTAGTATGATCAACACTTCCCAACCTCCCCTGTCACCCACCAAGTTCCTACCAGCCTCCTCCACAGTCACCACTTTCTAATCCCCACCTCCGCCTGTTACCCTTGACTCCATCATTGTTCACATGGATATTCCTGTTCTCCCCCCCAGTCCCCTTACATTCTGATGTCCCCATGTCCTTTGTTGATCCGAACTTTCTCCTTCTTGAGGCCACCTGCACCCTTGCTTCCTGAGACCACCCCCCATGAAATTACAATTGCCAACTTACCAAATCCAGATTCCTCCCCTGAGTATTACTGTCCACTCTGTTTCACAATACCATGGAGCAGAATATTACATCCCATGAGCGGGCGCATGCCCGACCTGATTGGGCGTAAAATAGCAAGCTGCCAACTTTTGTGTGCGCCCGCTGACAATTAAGAGGCCTTTTAAGGCTCTTAAGCAATTAATTAAAATCTAATTTTCGCTACCCATCCAACCTTACGGTTGGCGGCCAGGCGAATTGGGGCAAGTGGCCTTTGCATTTTTGAGGAAACCTCATCGAAAGGCAGGATGAGGTTGCCAATACTAATTTTAAAAAAAATGTTTCGACAGAATTTTTACTATGGGTGGAATTTTCCGAGCCCACTGGCGGTGGGTGTGAGAGGCAGCGTGCATGGAAAACATGGCATGACCTGCTTCACGATAGGGTGACGGCAGGTCGCGATTGTCTGCTCAGCTCGCCAGCAATAGGCCACGTTTCTCGTTACTGGTCGGCAGGGAGCTAATTGTAATACATTAGCATATAATTAAAAGGCCATCCCGCAGGCTGTTGGAATCCGCTGTATCATCTGTCCACGTCGGCGAGAAAGCACATCGACATGTTTCACAACAGCATGCAGGCGACGTGTGCTTGGCGGCCTTCACTTTGGGGAACTGAGGTGGGTGAGCAGCAGCATCCTCCACGGCTCGCCTGTTGTTTACAGGTCTCAGGGGCACCGGGGGGGTGCGGAAACTGATGCCTGGCCCTGCAAGTGACTGCTGAGGTGGGGGGGTTGCTCTCCAGGGGCAAGTGCTGGTCAGCCTCGGAGGCGACTGCTGAGGGAGGTTGGGGGGGAGGGGGGGGGGAATCAAGTGTTACCCTGGCGCTGCATCCTGCGCACAGGCAATCGAGGTGAGGGGCAGACTAAGTGAGGGGAGTGTTCACACATTCGGGACCCCTGTATAAACTGACCATATCTCTGCGACTGAGGCAGATCAGACGCAGCCACAGTGATATGATTGGGGTTGGCCTCCTAGCCTGCCCGCCCATGCAAGCAACATGGAGGCATCAAAAGGCCACCAAGCAGAGCTTAGCCACCACACTACCCACCACCACCGCCCTGCCACCCCCCCCCCCCCCCCCCCCCCACCCCCCCCCCCCAGCCCTCCACCCCCTTGGCACAGATTTTGAATCTGTCACCACTTTACTGGACCGTGGAGCAAGTTGGACTGCACACGTTGTACAATCTCCTCGCCAACGCAAGCCATGTAGCAGTCACTGCTGGAGGCGCTCATAGCCCCTTGCAATCTCAACATCCAAGTTTGGATCAACGTTCAACATGTCGCCGGCTGACAGGGCAGCCATGCAGCGCACTCATCTCTGGCCATCCGAGGCGTCACCAGCACTGTCTGGGAAGGGGTAAGGGGTGGTCACACAGGGCCAGGAAAGGTGCTAAGTACAGCCATGATAACCACGTCTCTCTCTCCTTCATGCTGCAGGAGGACCACGTCAGGATCATGGATCTTGGTGACTTAGCTGTTTGCCTGATGGCCGACAGAGACCGTAGAAAACTGAGGAGAGAGCGACTGAGGCACGTGGCCGTGCGAAGGCATAAGCAGCAACCTCATGAAACAGGGGCAGTTGGGGCCCCTGCTCATGCTGCCCAGGAGTGACAGTGAGCTGTGGCTGGTCAGTGCCTAGCAACACCGAGAGTCTATAGACGCTGTCTGCCATTCCTGCAGATGACTGAGAATCAGTGTTGCTGACGACTGCATCTACCTAGGTACCTGATGGCTCACATCTGCCACTTACTGCAGGACTTGGTGCCAAAGGGACATAGAGGGCATCCACTGGCAGTGGTTGTGAAAGTGCCCATGGCGCTCAATTTCTATGCCAGTGACTCCTTTCAGGACTTCACAAGCGATCTCCGTGGGATTTCACAATTCGCCACCCACAAATGCATCATGAGGTCACGGATGCCATCTTCTCCATGGAACACAACTTTGTGCATTCCGCTTGGGACCAGGACAGCCAGGACGCAAAAGCAATTGGATTCTCCCTTTTCTTGGGATTCTCACAGGTGCAGGGTGCAATTGACTGCACTCATGTGGCGCTCAGGTCTCCATCGCTACACATAGTGGACTTCATTAACCACAAGGGTTTCCACTCACTGAACATGCAACTGGTATGTGACCACCAGAAACGCATCCTGCAGGTATGTGCATGGTTTCCAAGGAGTATGCACGACGCCTACATCCTGAGTCGCTCGCAGATCCCTGCAGTCTTCCAGGGTCCATGGAGATTGCAGGGTTGACTCCTTGGGGACAAGGGCTACCCGGAGAGGCCGTGGCTGATGACAACTGTGCGGTGGCCTCAGACTGCAGCAGAGCGATGCTATAATGAGGCTTATGCAGCAACTTGCAACTTGGTGGAGCAACCCATCAAAATGAAGCTGAAAATGAGGCTCTGGTGACTGGGCCGGTCTAGTGGAGGCCTGCAATACAGTCTACAGAGGGTGTCACACATCGCCGTTATCTGCTGTGCCCTTTACAACTTGGCGCTGCAACGGGGAAAGGAGCTGGATGAGGAGGAGATGGAGGAGCTACACGTCTCCTCCGATAAGGATGGGGACGAGGGTGAGGGGTACATCGGTGGTGACTATGACAGGGATGAGGTTCTCGGACTGGCTAGATGAGGCTCTCGGACTGGCTAGATGAGGCAGGCTCACTCAGGAGGCCCTCATAGCTGCTAGATTTGTGGAGGATGATGACGACATGCAGTGAGATGTCCCCGTAGATCCTCACATCGCAACTGTGAACATTTGGCTTAGCTCAGCGCCAGTACCTTCTGTGATAATCCTTCTGTCATGGAGATGTAATAGAGGCCTTAATAGTCACTCGATCACAGGAGGATGATGACGACATGCAGTGAGGGCACTCCATAGATCTTCACATAGCCTCTGAGAATGTCTGACTCCTGTCCGGCCGAGGGCAGCTCGCTTGGGCTCCATGATCAGGGCCATCTCAGACATGCAGCCAGGAAACTTTAGACACATTTGATGCTGTGTGCGCCTTCAGCACCTCAGCCCTTCAGGAGCTGGTGCACAGCATCACTGGTCACAGACGCTGGTGTGATGGGGGCCAGCCCCATCTTAAAGGTGCTGAGAGCACACAGAGAGAATGAGAGAACTCTATGGTGTCTGCCCACTACATTCTGGCAGCAATGATCAGCACAGCCGAGGTGCAGGCATCAGTAATGTGTCCAGGGAGTGTGAGGCTGGACCATCACTTTGGTCTGAAGGCTGCCCAGAGCTTTGGACTGAGACACCTGCCTTTTATCTTGTGCAGAAAGATTTCACATCTGAGTTACAAGAACACTGTTCATCAGAACAGGAAGCCACAGGCAGGGAGACATTCATAGGTGTTTATTGACAATAGTGAACAGTTTGCACAAGTGATGAACATCCATGACCAGGCTGTGCAACTACTTTTACCTGACTTTCCTAACCCTGCTGTTACGTCTTGGTGCTTCCCGGACATCCACAGTAGAGGTGGAGGCAGCCTGCTGACTGTGACGCCCTGTCTGTGATGACTTTTGCGGGTGTCCTCTGGAAAGCTGAGACTTGGAAGACCCTGGCCTGCTTTCGGGGTCCTGCTGTATGGCAGTGGCACCCTCCTTGGCCTATGAAGCTGGAGCTGTGGAGGTAACAAGAAGAGAGGATTAGGATGGGCTGGTCACTCCCAGAGTCACCTGGGTGGGTGGCCCTGGAACATGCACCTGCTGATCCTCCTCCCCATGGAGGAGCGGAAGGGGTAGCTGGAGTGAGATTGATCTGCCCTCCACCCCTCTTGCATACACACTGTTGGAGGCCAACTATGGCATCAGCGATGGAGTTAAGCCATGCAGCAGTGCAGGAGTGATGTCCTGGACCAAGGTCTCCATGGCGGCCACCATCCTGCCGGTGTTGACCTTGGTGCATTGAAATGCTGGTGCTATCACCTCAGACTGAAGACAGACAGACTCCTCCATCATGCCTTGCAATCTAAGGAGTGCAGCAGACATCCCTTCCTGATATTCATGAGCTAGCCTTTGCAGCTTTAGCAACTGTGACATGACCAAGTCCAGAGGCTCGTCATCTGACTCGGACTCAGCAATGTTCTGGCTTCCAGCAGTCCTCCGAGTGCTGGAGACCTGGGAAGTCCCTGTCTCCACCTGCTGAGGATCAGAAAGTGTGATATGCTCACCAGATTGTGATCCTGAGCCTACTCTAAAGCTAGGTTCCTCTGAGATATGTGCCTTTGCACTGGTGGAGGGTATGGGTGTGTACTATGATGGGACATCAAGGAGGGTGCCTTCAGATTCCTTTTCAGAGGTTTCTCTGGGGCTTGATTGGAGGCCCTGGGTGGGGACTCTGTCAGCTGTTTGACAGATGTGCCTGTGCAAGCAAGGGAGAGATAATTAGTGTATGGCAGTGGCCTGTGAAACAGGACACATCACTCACAGCATGGTTGTCTGATGAATGTTGCACAGCTGGATCCTCATTTGGTAGAGCAGCGCCGACCTCACTGTCAGCACAGGAATGGTCCTGGTCATCGCCGGCCAGCTGGATGGCTCTTGTTCGAATTCTGTCAGAACTTTGATCTCTAGCATCCCTTCACCTGTCTGTGACCTTTTCCTCCTGTTGTGAGCCAGTTTGTCCTGCATGGATAGAGATGGGGAGAGTCTATCAGGACGTCTGCTGGAGCAGATGGTGTGTGCCTGGCCTGTGTGGGTGGTGAGGGTCCCGGGGATGGGATGAGGACAATGACGGTGAGTGTGTGAAAGCGAAAGGTGATGTCCCATGCATTGGTAGCGAGTGAGGGCCCTGTAGGTGTGTGATGGGTTTGTGAGTGTGTGAGTTGGAAGTGATGAAAAGAGTGACTTATCCTGACAGAACGGAAGAGATCATTCATCCTTTCGTGGCACTGGGTGGCTGTCCTCCTCTGCCATGCGATTGTGCTGATCACCACTGCCACCGCCTCCCAAGCCAGGTTGGTGACATTGCTGCCCATCCTGCGGCCAGAGCGGGGGTAGAGCACATCCCAGTGTGCCTCCACGGCATCCAGCATTCGCTTGAGGGACCTGTCATTGAAGCGGGGGGGGTGCTGCAGTCTTTTTGCCTTTGCTGGCCATGTCTCCCGGCCAGCGGTGGTGAGCTGGTTGTGATGAGCGCTTTGCCGATGGCTGCCTTTTAAAGATGGTGGCCGGCGTGATGCAACAGCAGGGTGATGGCGGGCAGGAGAATGAGAGCCCACTCGCAATGGAAATGACATGTTTCCCAGGAATGAGGTGGGCTCAGGAAGATACGGCATGAAAACCTGCCATTTTCATTGGTGGGTTGGACTCCATTTTACAAGCACACTACTGCACTTAGTGCAATTCTGGGAAAATTCCATCCTATGTCTTTGCTCATTTGAGTGAGTCCTAAATGGGGGCATGTTTTTCACATTTTCAAATTCTTTTTTTCTTGATTTTAAATTGTTCAGCTCCCTGAGACAGCTCCCCGCCTTCAGGGAGCTTTCAGCATGTGCTTCCCCACTCCTGCACTCACAATGTGGTCTCTGCCCCAGGACAGTCTGTTCAATATTCCTTGACAGTGAGGCCTCTACCCCAGGACAGTCTGTTTAATATTCCTCGACAGTGTGGTCTCTGCCCCAGGACAGTCTGTTTAATATTCCTCGACAGTGTGGTCTCTGCCCCAGGACAGTCTGTTTAATATTCCTCGACAGTGTGGTCTCTGCCCCAGGACAGTCTGTTTAATATTCCTCGACAGTGTGGTCTCTGCCCCAGGACAGTCTGTTTAATATTCCTCGACAGTGAGGCCTCTACCCCAGGACAGTCTGTTTAATATTCCTCGACAGTGTGGTCTCTGCCCCAGGACAATTTGTTCAATATTCCTCGACAGTGAGGCCTCTGCCCCAGGACAGTTTGGTCTCAGTCCCAGGACAGTCTGTTCAATATTCCCCTGACACTGTGGTCTCAGCCCAGGATAGTCTCTGACTCCTCCTTGGACAGTTTTATAACTCTTGCCCCAGGACAACTTTTCACTGCTCCACTCTGGTCCTTGAACCACCACCTGCCCCCAACCCTTAGACCTGCCTCCAAATTCCCCCTTCCTTCCCATCTTCCACCACTTCCCCCAGTCCTGCCTCCATCGTTCCTCCCCACCCCCTGCTGCTCTTGCCTCCCAGCAGCTTGTGAAACAAGCACCTGAAACCTCACAGCAACGTAGTTAAAGGTGGGTGAAAGCAGCAACTATATACCTCAAATCATTGATTAGGTGAAGCTCGCCAGGTGCTGCCACTTATATACAATGAGAAACTGGCCGTTCTAATTATCCGATGGTGGGGCGTTTAATTTGGAGGGAGATGTAATTCTGGCAAGTTGGCATTTTAATGAGCATTCATGTGAGACAAATGAATGCAAATGTGGTTCCTGTGACATAAATCAACGGGAAACTCGCTGATTTATGTCAGGAACCCGCCTTTAACCTGCCATCATTGTCGGGAGAACAAGATTCCAGACTAATTTCCTGCTGGCGGGAAACTGACTTTTTCCATCACGCCAAATTTTGTGACCTGCCTGCTGAGAGTCCTGCTGTTGGTGGGAGTGTGAAATCCACCCTATATCTATTAGTTCCCCTTTATATACCCTGCTTGTTCCTTCCTCAAAGAACTCTCATAAACATCAAATTTCCCTTTCACAAAACCACGTTGGGAGGAATTTTCCAGTCCTGCCAGCTGTGGGTTTTGTGGTAAGTGGGAGCAGAAAATCCAGAGAGAGACCAAAAAATCGTATATTTGCCAACAGGAAATTGAATCAGAATTTTCCCCTCAGCACTTCCTCGGCTGATGGATTACCACGTCATGGATGCTTATTAGAAACGCTGCTCACTGGACTCACATTCCCCCTCCCACTTATGTGCCATGACAGTGGGAATTTAGACTGATGTAAATCATGATTGGATTTAAGTGGCATGCAGCTGTCCACCCTCACTTCACTTGTGACATCAAGGTGAGTGCAACATTCAGAGCCTACCTGCAGCAGCCCTGCTCTGTGTTCTCAGCAATGCCAGTGTGCAGCCGCACTGCTTGGGGTGCTCCTGGTGGTTGCTTCTGTACTTTGGGAAGACAGCACTTAATGTGTGCTGCAGCTCTCAGGCAGGTCTGCACTCTGAAACATAGACCAGCATTATGACCGAGGGTGGAAAAGGATAATGGAGACATGGAGGTCATTGGGGTATTGTGGGGTTGGAGGGGAGGAAGGATGGCAGGCAGAGGGGAGATCAAGGGTGAGGAAGCTGGAACCCGACATGGGAGACTAGAACACAGACACAGATTGGAGCGGATGGGAATCGAATTGTATGAATGGGAGGGGATGCACACAGACTACTGAATGGAGGATGCGGGTGGTGATTGTATTAGTGTGGCACAGGAAGGTTGCACAGAGACTCATGGGTGGGTGGGGGATGGCGGGGTTGTGGTGGAGACTGTGCTGTGATCAGCCATGAAGGGACAGGGGACCTCATTGAAAGAAGGTCATGGGGTCATAGTCCCTGGTCTGGGGCCCAGAAGTCAGAGTAGAGATTAAAGACAGTCCTGGGGATTTGTGGGCAATGCTACAGGGCTATGCATGGCACACACATCGTAGTCCCGCTCCAGGGAGGGGCACGGCCTGTGTGCTCAACTGGGATAAGACACAGCTTAGTGTGCAGGGTGTGTTCATTGTCTTACAGTCAGTGGCAATGGGACTGTCTGTCTCGGTACTGGGCTGCAGGTGGGATGGTCATGGTTAGGGGAGGCATCTGCAGCCTGTAAATGGAGAAAATATATTGGTGGAGGTGGGTTACTCAAAGCTGTCCTGGGGGGATTCTCCCCTGAATGTGACCATGCACACAGCCTCAAGTTGGGGAGGTGTGAGGCCCACATGGGACATGGGGAGATCAACAGTGATGGGTTTGGCAGAGTGGGGCGTGCTGGAATGTCCATAACAATGACAATGGGAGCCAGGGTTACTGGGGGAGGCTGGAGAATAACCGAAGGGAGGTCTACCTGCCATCGTAAGGTTCCAGGAAGATTGGAGGCACCCGCACACTGTCTGACAGGGAGGGGGTCGAAGCTGGTCTCAAAGTAAAGATGCAGCACAGCCAACTTCAAACCCCGAAGTTATTGTGCAGTTTAATATTCTAACTGGAAAAGAATCTGCATGGGAGGGAGGACCACACGGCTGGACTAAGTGGCCTTTTCAGGGGGCATCCTTCAAACTGCTTAGAGCCACGACATTGAAATAGAGTCAGAGCTGAGAGGAAAGAGGAAGACTTCCTCAAGAAGGTGCGAGTTAACGAGAAGTTGCAGGAGTCATTGGCCTCACAAAACAGTCATTCCATTTGAGCTTTAACAGGGAGGAACGTGAGAATGGAAAATGCAGGCAACCGTTAAGGAAGCACAGCTGCTGCATATCTGCCAGATCATCAATGAAAGCCTCTAATGTGCTTTATCCAATTGGCATGCATAATGGGCCAAAGGTCATCCAGTCATTGCCGAAGTGCAAGTTAAGCTTATTCAGCATACCAGATCAGAGATTGCAGGTGGCTTTGGTGAGGAGTCACATTTCATGAATGAATCCAAATCTCTTCCAAGCTCTGTGGGATAGAGATGTCAAGTATCAGGGTCTTGGTCTAGATTTGTGAATAGGTGTCTCAGCTACAAAGCTGTATCAGCGAAAAGTATAGGGAGTGGTAGTGTGTGTTAGTTTCACCTCTGACTTCTGAGCGGTTCGAATCGCTCCTACTCCCTGGGTTCTAGACCTTGGACTTATTTGGGGGTTGTGACAAAGTGCAGCAGACAACTGATTTTGGTGCAAGAAAAACTGAATTTATTGAAGTCACAAATGAATTTATAACATTAGGATTACACTGATATTATACAGACTTATAAAGTACACTTAGTTAAGAATGGGGAACACACGGCATACCGAGGGAAAAATCACGCTACTAATCCCCTTACCCTTGTCCCACCGTCAAAACCTAACTAACTTGAACTAGGAGAGGTCAGGGATCATGCCCATCAACCAGGGTTCCTTGACAGTTTGAAATCCAGCCAGGTAAGCCAGTTGCAGTTTTGGGGTACGCTCTTTTTGTCCTCTGGGGCCTGCTGTCCCCACGTGGTCCTGGTCTGTGGGATCTGCGAAGGTTCTTCAGTTGAGTGGAGGATGCAGTTGTGGGTGGTCGATCTTCGTGGAGGGCTGTGGTTGTGGCCTTGTTGTCTTCGGTTGAGCCTGCCACCCTGTGCCCCTCACCGTGATGTTGCCTGTGGGCCTGCAAACCTCCAGACCTTGCTTGAACTCTGTTTCAACCGTGCCCAACTGCTCACTGCCTGCTTGCTGGTTTCCCTCTCTGTCAGCTTTCAAAACTGCAACCCTTCTGCTAGCTGGTTTCTCTCCCCTCTGTCAGCTTTCAAAACTGCAACCCTTCTGCTAGCTGGTTTCTCTCCCCTCTGTCAGCTTTTAAAACTGCAATCCTTCTGCCAGCTAGTTTCTCTCCCTCTCTCTTGTAACAGACTGGCCAGTTATATTGCCTTTCGAATTTCTTATTGGAATCCAAATCAACATTAGTTCTTTAGAAGTTATAGTTCTGTTGAAGAGTCATACGGACTCGAAACATTAACTGTATTCCTCTCCGCAGATGCTGTCAGGCCTGCTGAGTTTTTCCAGGTATTTTTATTTTTGTTTTTATCAAGGTTAGTTCTTTGTTTGACTTTGGTGGGCTTCCTTAGGTGATTGTATGTCTCGTTGTTTTTAATGGGCTCGCATGATGTTTATCATTGTCTTCCTGCCTAGTAACTAGTTTTTGAACTGAAAGCCATTGTACGTGTGGAATATTGATGGGTTCGCATAATTGAATTGATTGTGCCTTTGATTATTTATGCAAGATTTTGATGGGCTTCAGTTTCGTGTGAGGTGAAGTCTTTCTCTGGGTTGATTGTATTAAAGGGAAGAATGCATATTCTGTCTCCTTTCGTTGTTTGGTTTCAGGCAAAACAATCCACACTGTAGTCAATAAGCCCGGGCATGTGCAGCCCCAGGCCTTCATGGGCCCAGCCTCCTGTCTGCAGGGTTTTACACTTACCTCAGCAGTTTAAAAGTCCAAAAGTCATATCCTTATTGATGATATGAAAAATGTGGGAATTTTGAGAACCCTTCAAAAGCTAGTAGCGCAGACGTAGCTCCAGGACATGGCAGTGGCTTTCTGCGTGCGAGTGAGGATCTACTATATTTACTCAATATTCATTAATCTGTTACATCTATCAATCCACAGGGAGAAGGAGGATTGATAATGGAGTCTGTGCTCAGTGCTGCCTTCTTGATGGCAGTGATCCGACTGAGGAGGAGAGGAAGAGCCTGGTGCTGCCTAGCCCAGCTTTGAGAGGAGGTCCATGGTCCAGGGGAACTCCAGAAAGACTCAGCGAATAAGGAGGTTAGACCCATCCAATGGAGGTGACTCGCATGATCAAGGGTCTACCGAAGAAGACTTTCCTATCTGGAGATCAGCGAAAAACAATGCCGCACATGTCTATGCTTGTCAAGAGATGTGGTTGATCATTCTGCCACATTCTCAGGAGGATCTAAGGCTCCATGGACTGAGAGGACATCCCCTATCAGTGCCCCTGGAGGTCACCACTGCACTCAATTTTTTTGCCCGCGGATCATTCCAGGGATCCACAGGGCTCACAGTCCTCAGCACATAAATATATCAAGGAGGTGACGGATGTCCTCTACAGTAAAGCTCATCATCATGTGAAGTTCACACTGGATGAAGCTAGCCAGGCTGCTAGATTTCTGGAGTCTGCAGCTATCTCAGGCTTCCCTAGGGTACAGGGTGCAATCAAATGCATGCTCCATGGCAGCAGCTCCTGAAAAGGTTTCACTCCCTGAATGTTCTACTGGTGTGTGATCATCAGAAACACATCATGCATGTTTGTACCCAGCACTCCCATGTGCCTCACAATATTTGAAGGGCCTCAGCGATTACAGGGCTGGTTGCTGGGGATAAGGGGGACCCGCTCAAACGTTGGCTCATGACACCCATGTATCGTCCTCAGAGTGCTTTGGAGGAGAGATACAATGCAGCACATAGATCAACATGGCCCATTATCAAGCAGACAACTGGCATCCAGAAGATGCGTTTCCGACATTTGGACCGCTCAAGTGAGGCTCTGCAGTACTCTCCACAGAAGCTGTCCTGCATCATCATGGCCTTTTGCATCCTTCACAACCTGACACTTCAAAGGGGGTATCCCTTGCCAGAGGGAGACATGGATGAGGCTGAGGGCTCCTCGGACTATGAAGAGCAGGAAGGGCAGGTACTTGATGAGGGAGATGAAGGCCAGATTTCACATGAGGATGTCAACGAAGAAGCATGACATGGAAAATGTGCCCGTGCCGTACTGATAGCCACAAGATTTCAGGAGGAGAAAGGTTCCTTTCTCAGACCATTCCTTGTTTATTTTAAGGTTGCAGAATAGCACCTCCTCCCTTGCCCTACGAAATTAGCTCTCAGAAAATTCCCAAGTTTCGTTCTCCATAGAGTCAGTACTTTGTGGAACTGGACTCCCCACTACTTACTCCAGACTATAGTGTGAGAAATTACTATTCTGATATACTTACTAATTATTGAACACTTATTTCAGAAAAGATAAAATGAGGCCTGAGAGTATGAAACCAATGTTGATCTTTTGACACATGATCAGGCTCCAGTTAATCTTGGATCACTCACATATCATTGGAATATAATTGACATATAATTCTCATATCAATACTGTTCCACATTTTAAGAATCCAGTTAGTCCCATGTGGATGTCAGTCTGAAGGTACTTTGGGCTACTTTCATGACTTAATTTTACTTTAATTTGGTGTAACTGAAGTGCGTATCAGCCAGAAACAGAATTATCTGACAATGAAGAAAAGACACAATGTGAAACACATTTATTGAATATTTTTTCTAATAATTTGTTTGCAAGTCCATTTAAATTTTAAATGCAGGTGATTGTTATAAGCATTGGAAATATAACAGTCAACAATTAACTATTTATCTTCTGTTTTTCACAATATGTGAGAAATTCGGGCTACAGGCCAAATGCTAGAAAGTGGGATTAGGCTGGATGACTTGTTTTCCAGCCACACTGACACAACAGAGTGGCCTCTTTCTATGCCATGTGATTCTATTCTATTCTATGTAGCAGAGTGAGAATCACTGTAAACCCAGGGAAAACTCCTCAATGTGGAGACCAGATTTTTCAGGCCAGTTTACAGATTCCTTGGAGCCTCTGCTGAGATTTCTAAGTCAGTATTAGTTAACAGCTCATCAATTTATACATTTTACAATATGTCCCAATATTTGTATGTTGAAGTTAGTACACTCATTGAACGAAGTTTTAGAATTGACTAAGACTATAAGATTTGAAATAAACTGCCTCTGATAGAATCCACAAGGAAACCTCCAGTCTGAGCTAATGGTGTGTCATTCTGAGGAGGCAGCATACATTCATTGATCAATGTGTGAATGTCAAGGTGTTTTGTGAATATGACTGTCAAGTTTAGTGCTGAAAAATAGCAGAAGCAATTGGGTTTTCTAACTGTCTAGCAAAGAATTTATAAATCAGAGATTACAGTGCCTCATGGGTAATCAGTGTTTATGAAATGGGTGGGTTTATATAGCTTGCAGGCTAAGCTAACAGAATGAAAGCAATACCAACAAGCAGCCATCTCAGTAGGACCCAAGGTCTGGGAACAGGCCAATTGTTAGACAGTTAGAAAACCCAATTCTTCCTGTTATCTTTCAGCACTAAGCTCAACAGTCATATTGGCCAGGGATACAGCTCCTCAATGAGAGAAAGATGAAATCATTGCAGCACTAGCATTATTACTTGTGAGCATTCAAACAGGTGACAACTCATAAATTGGCAACAGATAATATGTATCATGAATGTGAGAAGGAAGCTGATATTATTAGTCTCAGTTTTAATAGGCAAATATTAGACTCATAATAAAGACTTTTTTAATAATTTTCAGTAGAACATTTAGTCAAAAACTTTGTTCTTTGAATTCTTAATCTGGAAAGAGAAGAAATCCACTGAAGACACTGTCATGATCTTCTTTCCCCATCATGGCATTGTAATCTGTTGGTTCGAGCCAAATCTTATCATTTACCTGCAAGTGGAGCACAATCCCTCCAGAACTGACCTGATCAAAAGTGCCATGATTGCAGAAGCCAGCTTTCTTTATTTCATTCATGTTGAGGTTGATGCATAAGTTATTATCTGATGTTGCATGGTATACAAAGTAATAAAAGCCAGTGATGTTACAGGTGAACACACCTGTATTGCTGTCATAGTGGTTTTGGTCATTGGATATGATTTTACTAAACCTGATCGGGGTGTCCCGTGGTGGGTACTGGTGCCCTCCTCTCTTTGCAGAAAAAGCAGATTTCAACGTGCTCTTGTGGTCTCCTGATGGCCCCTTTTCACCTTTGACTCCAGGGTTGCCTGGATCTCCCATTTCCCCTGGGGGCCCCCTGCGCCCTCTTTTTCCAGTTGGGCCTGTGAGTCCTGGATCCCCCTTCTCACCATCTTCACCCCGAGAGAGAAATAAGCCGGGGACCCCTGTCAAAAAGCATAAATTAACTCTGAATAAAAAACCAAACTCATCGCGTGACAAACTTTGAGATGCTTCTGCAATGTGATGAACTGTTATTTAAATCAAAGTGGCACAGGCAAGCCGGTGTGTATCACTGCCAATTACCAACCTGGATAAACTGGGAGGGTTAGTGGTAGGAAGGGCAGCTGGCTGTAATACCACCCAACAAATCCAAAAAAAATGATTCTCGTTAGAGGTAATCAACCAGCCTTATGGTGACCCCATGTAAAATATGGGAAAAGCTGAGAGAGGAAGGAAAGGGAAAGAGGGGATAGAACAGGAAAGTGGGAGCTTTTTTAAAACAATGCAAATGATTCAGAGCCAAGAATTTGTCTGGGGTTCAGGGGCATACCTTCAGGACTAGTAACATTCCTGTCAGACTGGAAAATTCAGGTTCATGTGTTTATTATAGAAATACCTGTCAACAAATACACAGAGACCTGCCAACCAGCTGGCAGAGAAGAAGCTGGTGAACTTACTGGCTCCTGAACTAACTCACTTTTCCAGGGATCCCACTTATAAACAGTTCAATCTCCATTCTTGTAATCCTCACTGGTTATTGTGAGACATCGCTGCAACTTGTAAACTTTTGAGATTGTGAGCTTCATGGTTGTGGTTAGGTCATTATGTTAATTTGATAGACATTATAGAATTGTAGGAATTTTTTAATGTGTACCTATACACTTGACTATATACTTATAGAAGTAGAATTATCTGATAGGTGTTTGTAATGTTTATTCCTAGGGGATCGTCAACAGCAATGTTGGGATTAGCGTACCGAGGAATTGGAGAAGATTCTTTGTGACAGGTTTTACTACCACTTGAAAGCAAATGGGCGTATTAGTGAGAGGCAGCACGGTTTTGTGAAGGGGAGGTCGTGTCTCACTAACTTGATCGAGTTTTTCGAGGAAGTGACAAAGATGATCGACGATGGAAGGGCAGTGGATACACATGGATTTCAATAAGGCCTTTGACAAGGTCCCTCATGGCAGAATGGTACAGAAGGTAAAGTCGCACGGGATCAGAGGTGAGCTGGTAAGATGGATACAGAATTGGCTTGGTCATAGAAGACAAAGGGTAGCAGTGGAAAGGTGCTTTTCTGAATGGAGAGCTGTGACTAGTGGAGTTCCGCAGGGATCAGTGCTGGGTCCTTTGTTGTTTGTAGTATACATAAATGATTTGGAGGAAAATGTAACTGGGCTAATTAGTAAGTTTGCAGATGACACTAAGGTTGGAAGAGTTGTAGATAGAGGATTGTCAAAGGATACAACGGGATATAGATCAGTTGGAGACTTGGGCGGAGAAATGGCAGATGGAGTTTAATCCGGACAAATGCGAGGTAATGCATTTTGTAAGGTCTAATACGGGCAGGAATTATACAGTAAATGGCAGAACCCTTAAGTGCATTGACGGGCAGAGGGATCTCGGTGTACAGGTCCACAGGTCACTCAAAGTGGCAATGCAAGTGGATAAGATAGTCTGGAAGGCATATGGCATGCTTGCCTTCATTGGCAGGGGTATTGAATATAAATGCTGGGAAGTCATGCTGCAGCTGTATATAACCTTGGTTAGGCCACACTTGGAATATTGCATGCAATTCTGGTCACCACATTACCAGAAGGATATGGAGGCATTGGAGAGGCTATAGAGGAGGTTTACCAGGATGCTGATCTGGAGGTTATTAGCTCTGAGGAGAGGTTGGAGAAACTTGGATTTTTCTCACTAGAGTGACGGAGATTGAGGGGCGACTTGATAGAAGTTTACAAAATTATGAGTGGCATGGACAGAGTAGATAGTCAGAAGCTTTTTCCCAGGGTGGAAGAGTCAATTACTAGGGGACATAGATTTAAGGTGAATGGAGAAAACTACAGAGGAGATGTGCAGGACAAGTTTTTTACGCAGAGGGTAGTGAGTGTCTGGAATTTGCTGCCAGAGGAGGTGGTGGAAGCAGGTACGATAGTGGTGTTTAAGAGGCAGCTTGACAAATACATGAATAGGATGGGAATAGAGGGATACAGACCCCAGAAGTGCAAAATGTTTTAGTTGATGGGCAATATGATTGGCACAGGCTTGGAGGGCCGAAGGGCCTGTTCCTGTGCTGTACTTTTCTTTTTGTTGTTCTTTGAATTACAGCATTAAGGTTGTGTGTAAGGAGAGAGGTTCCATTAAGCAGCGGCTTGTTACAGTTTGGAATGAGTGATTGTGTAAGTGTTGCAGAGACTTGGGGAACAAAATTTCTCCATGTTGTTCCACCACCAGAATGGCAGCATATTCAATATCTGGCAACGACCTGTGTTCCTACCTCGGTTGAGGTCATTTTATAATTGGTGGGATGTGGATATCTTTGGCAAGGCGTGCATTTATTGCCTATCATTCTTAACTGACTAGTTTGCTAGGCTAATTTGGTGGAAAATTAAGATTCAACTACATTGATGTGGACCTGAAATCACATGTAGGTCATACTGGATAAAGACAGCAGGTCACAATCCACCAGGACAGAAGCTCACAATCTCAAAAGCAAGGAATATGAGTGGATCAGTTTGGTTATTAATGATAATCTGCCAGGTGAACTGCCATGGTGCGCTAGGGGGATAGGTGTGTGTGCAGGAGCACACTGGTAATTCTTTTTTGTTCATTCACGGGATGTCAGCATCACTGGCTGGGCCAGCATTTATTGCCCATTCAAATTGCCCTTGAGAAGGTGTGGTGAGCTGCCTTTTTGAACCGCTGCAGTCCATGTGATATAGATATACCCACATTGATGTTAGGAAGGGAGTTCCAGGATTTTGACTCAGCGACAGTGAAGGAACGGCGATATAGTTACAAGTCAGGATGGTGAGTTGCTTGGAGGGGAACTTCCAGGTGCTGGTGTTCCCATCTATCTGCTGCCCTTGTCCTTCTAGATGGCAGTGATCGCAGGTTTGGAAGGTGCTGTCTAAGGAGCCTTGCTGAATTCCTGCAGTGCGTCTTGTAGATGGTACACACTGCTGCTCCTGTGCATGGAGAGAGTGAATGTTTGTGGATGGGGTGTCAATCAACCAGAATTACCTGGAAAAACTCAGCAGGTCTGGCAGCATCGGCGGAGAAGAAAAGAGTTGACATTTCGAGTCCTCATGTTCTGTCGAAGGGTCATGAGGACTCGAAACGTCAACTCTTTTCTTCTCCGCCGATGCTGCCAGACCTGCTGAGTTTTTCCAGGTAATTCTGTTTTTGTTTTAGATTTCCAGCATCCGCAGTTTTTTTGTTTTTATGTCAAATAACCAGGCAGCTTTTTCCTGGATGGTGTCAAGCTTCTTGAGTGTTGTGGGAGCTGCACTCATCCAGGCAAGTGGGGAGTGTTCCATCACATTCCTGACTTGTGCCTTTTAGATGGTGAACAGGCTTTGGGGAGTCAGGAGGTGAGTTATTGATCGCACAATTCCTAGCCTCTGACCTGCTCTTGTAGCCATGGTATTTTTAGTCCAGTTCAGTTTCTGGTCAATGACAACCCCCAGGTTGTTGATAGTTGGGATTCAGTGATGGTAATGCCATTGAACTTCAAAGGAATTCTCCTTTGTTGGAGATGGTCATTGCCTGGCACTAGTGTGAACCTGAACTTTGACCAAGCCTTGCTGCATGTAGATACAAGCTGCCCAAGCCTGGATATTGTCCAGTTCGTGCTACATTTGGACATGGATTGCTTCAGTGTCTGAGGAGTCGTGAATGGTGCTGAACATTGTGCAATCATCAGCGAACATCCCCACTTCTGACCGTATGATGGAAGGAAGGTCATTGATGAAGCTGCTGAAGATGCTTGTGCCGAAGACACTACCCTGAGGAACTCCTGCAGTGATGTCTTGGAGCTGAGGTGACAGACCTCCAACAGCCGCAACCATCTTCCTTTGTGCTAGGTATGATTCCAACCAGTGGAGAGTTTTCCCCCGATTCCCATTGACTCCAGTTTTTCTAGGGTTTCTTGATGCCACATTCAGTCAAATACGGCCTTGATGTCAAGGGCAGTCACTCTTCCCTCACCTCAGGAGTTCAGCTCTTTTGTTCACGTTTGAACCAAAGCTGTAATAAGGTCAGAAGCTGAGTGGCCCTGGTGAAACCTAAAATGAGTGTCAATTAGCAGGTTATTGCTAAGCAAGTTCCATTTGATAGCACTGTTGATGACCCTTTACATTACTTTATTGATGATCTAGAGTAGACTGATGGGGCGGTAATTGGCCGGGTTGGATTTGTCCTGCTTTTTGTGTACAGGACATTCCTGGGCAATTTTCCACATGGCCGGGCGGATGCCAATGTTGTAGCTGTGCTGGAACAGCTTGACTAGGGCCGCGGCAAGTTCTGGAGCACAACTCTTCGGTACTATTGCTGGAATATTGTCAGGTCCCATAAATTTTGCACTATCCAGTGCCTTCAGCTGTTTCTTTATATCACGTGGAGTCAATCGAATTAGCTGAAGACTGGCATCTGTGATGCTGGAGACCTCTGGAGGATGCTGAGATGGATTATCCACTTGGCACTTCTGGCTGAAGATTGTTGCGAATGCTTCAGCCTTATCTTTTGCACTGACATATTGGGTTCCTCCATCATTGAGGATGGGGATATTGGTGTAATTGCCCACCACCATTCATGACTGAATGTGGCAGGACTGCAGAGCTTAGATCCATTGGTTGTGTGATCATTTAGCTCTGTCTATCACCTGCTCCTTATGCAAGTAGTCCTGTGTTGTAGTTTCACCAGGTTGACACCTCATTTTTAGGTATGCCTGGTGCTGCTCCTGGAATGCCTTTCTGCACTCTTCATTGAACCAGGGTTGATCCCCTGACTTGAAGGTAATAGTAGAGTGGGGGATATGCTGGGCAATTAGGTTACAATTGTGGTTGAGTCCAGCTCTTCTGCTGCTGATGGCCCAGAGTGCCTTATGGTTTCCCAGTCTTGAGTTGCCAGATCTGTTTGAAACCATTTAGCACAGTGCTAGTGCCACACAGCATGATGGAGGGAATCCTCAGTGTGAAGGTGGGACTTCGTCTCCACACAGACTGTGCCGCAGTCTCTCCTATCGATATTGTCATGACAGATACATCTGGGGCAGGCAGGTTAGTGAGGATGAGATAGAGCAGCTTTTTCCCTCTTGTTGGTTCCCTTACCACCTGTCACAGACTCAGTCTAGTAGTTATGTCCTTTAGGACTCAGCCAGCAGTGGTGCTGCCGAGCCACTCTTGGTGATGGACATTGAAATCCCCCACCCAGAGTACATTCCGTGCCTTCCAAATGGTGTTCAACATGGAGGAGCACTGACTCATCAGCTGAGGGATGGCTGTACGTGGTATTTGCAGGAAGTTTCCTCACCTTTCTTTGACCTGATGCCATAAGACTTCATGGGGTCCAGAGTCAATGTTGAGGATTCTGAGGGCAACTCCCTCCTGACTGTATCTCATTGTGCCGCCATCTCTGCTGGGTCCTTCTTGCCCATGGGACAGGGCATATCCAGGGATGGTGATGATGGTGGGGTCTGGGACATTATCTGTAAGGTATGATTCAGTGAGGATGACTATGTCAGGCTGTTGCTTGACGAGTCTGTGAGAAAGCTCTCCCAGTTTTTGGCACAAGCCCCCAGATCTTAGTAAGGAGGACTTTGCAGGGTTGACAGGACTGCGATTGCCGTTGTCATTTCTGGTTCCTACGTTGTTGCTGGATGGTTTGTCCAGTTTCATTCCTTTTTATTGGCCTTTTTAGCAGTTTGAGTGCCTTGCTAGGCCATTTAGAGGGCATTTTCAGTGGATTTGGAATCACATGTAGGTCAGATCAGATAGCTTTCCTTCCCTAAAGGTCACTAGTGAAACAGATGGGTTTTTACAACAATCGACAATGGTTTTGGGGTCATCATTAGACTTTTAACCCCAGATTTTTATTGAATTCACATTGAATTCAAATGGTGGAATTCGAATCCAGGTTCCCAGAGCATTATCCTTTGTCTCTGGCTTACCAGCCCAGTGACAATACCACGACCCCACCGCTTCCCCCATATTTGACTCGTAGTCCATGCACAAATACTTCAGAGACAAGGGGTTGAATTTTCTCGTTGGTGGGAGGGGGCGGAGTGGGAGCAGGCGCGGGCAGGCGTAGACTCAATCGCCATTCGCGATCGGGTCTGTGCCGCCATCTTACGCGGGCGGGCCAATTAAGGCCCACCCAGCATACCTCACAACTGCCGTGCATAGCGGGAGTGGGCGGGCGGTTACGGTGGGCGCGCTGAGGCCACCGGGTCCAATGGTGACCTGGTGGCTTGTATAAAGCAGGCCTGGCAGCCTCGGAAAGGCTGCTCATAATGGCTAGGAGAAGGGCTCTGCAGAGAGGCAGTGAAGTTACTGCAAATTCCGGAGGGTAGGCCATCGGGGCAGGCCAGGCCGGAGGATAGGGCGGGGGGCCATTGTGCCCTTGTTTTTCGGATGACGGCCTTGCTGCTCTCCTCGAGGAGGTGGCAGCAGGACGGGAGGTGATGGTTCCCCAGGACAAGAGGAGGAGGCACCCCCATATGATGAAATGTGCCTGGGAGGAGGTTGCGGAGGTGGTGAGCTCCCGCGACGTGGTGCAGTGCCCCTGGATCCAGTGCTACCAGCACTTTAGTGAACTGTTGCGCTCTGGCAGGGTGAGTATCATGTTGGCATTGGGCATTTAAACCACAGGTCGGCTTACCCCTTTGCTGCCCATCCCCAAAAGTCTGAGTGTAGTGACTACATTGAATCATTGACAGCATGTGTCCTTTGATGGGTGGGCCAGCAGGTATTGCCCATGCTGAGGTCAATCTGAGAGGGTGATGAAGAGATGTGTTTTGCCCCTGCAGCATGTGCTACACTGAGTCCCACATGACTGGTTGGGGGCAACTGGAGGAGCTGCTCCTAGGTGCTGTGTTTGAACTACAGGACATGTCCTAGTCAGGGTGATGACATGCTGGGAGGGGAGCTTCAAGGTGGCGTGGCAACAAACCATCTGCTGCCCTCTGCGGTCCACATGCTTGTGCCTCCTTGCAATGGGAGGATATACCGCGTGGTGCCTAATGTGATGTAGACAGCATGTGTCCAAGGGTTGGGGGCAGGTGCGGTGGGTGGGGAACAGGCCTAGCATCTTTGTGTGAGTGCTCGGCAGCGGTGGGGTGAGGAGGCACTGGAGCCCTGATGTGTCCCACTCTGGTAGGGGTGGGCTGTCCGCGAAGTGAGTCCATGTTCAATTTTCATTAATCAATGCTCATCTCTCATTTTCAGGAGAAGAATGGTCATTACACAGCAGAGTGTGTGAGGACTGGCAGCGGCCAGGTACAGATCGCCATTCTTAATCAGTTCGAGCAGGAGGCCCTAGTTTTGGAGAGGCGCCATGTGCCCAGGTCCATCGGTGTAGGTGAGACTGGGGTGCCACGGCCAGGTATTTATGCCCAATAGTAAGGTCAGCTTTGTCCTCCCAAAAGCCATGGCAGTGCTGAATGTTAGGTAATTAAATTTTGCAACATGGCTTCACCATTGCTTATGGAAGGATAATGATCCAGGGGACAGGGATGCACATTGACATTGTCTCCATGTTAACTGATCCACTGTCCTTATTCTTCCTTTCAGCATCAGCGGAGCAGGGCCGGGAGGAGGAGCAGCAGAGGCCCCGTCTCACACCTGAGGGGCCTGAAGCCTCACCAGCATCACACCGTCTCTGCCAGGCAGGCACCAGCACAGAAACTAGCAGCTCGATA
Organism: Carcharodon carcharias; assembly: GCF_017639515.1. NCBI lineage: Eukaryota > Metazoa > Chordata > Chondrichthyes > Lamniformes > Lamnidae > Carcharodon > Carcharodon carcharias. The sequence goes on from NC_054481.1 coordinate 83,550,133, forward strand.
GGAACTCAAACTTCGGCTAGTATCCTGGGGCACAATGGTGAGGGCTCTTCACAGTCGCTGCAGGAGCTGGCAGAGACAGAGAGTGCCCATGGTGCCAGCAGTCGGAGGAGCTTAGTCGATGCCTGATGATGTGCCTCTGGAGTCGTCCGTGATGCAGCAGCTGCAGGAAACACGGCCGGGTGTGTGGGAGCATCTCGGGGTAAAACATGAGGCTATACTTGGCTTAGTCTCCATGGGGGAGAGTCTACGCCAACGCTTACCGAAGCAATAAGCCACATGTCTGAGCGCCAAGCGTCCTCTATGGAGAAAGTGGCAACTCTTGTGGACAGGCTCCTCCAGGAGACCCGCCAGGGCTTCCTGGGCATGTGCTGTGACCAGCAAACCCTCTCATCGGCGTTGACCTCAGCTGGTCACTGCCAGTGTGTGAGATGGTCTGGGCACCAAGTTTCCCTGCTCGGTGCCCATTCAACCATGCTGAGCAGGGAGGTCCGAAGCGACCTCATGTCGGTGCAGCAGCTGCCTGTCATCTCTGTGGGCACCTCTCAGGGTGCTCTGGATGAGGGCGGCAACTCCTCTGTCCCTCTCCCAGTGACCATAGCATCCAATAAGGCTGCGACAGCTGGGGAGATGCCAGCTGTGGAACTGGCAGATCTCTCCCAGGCGGAGCCAGTACAGGCTCCATGGGCCAGAGAACGACTGCCAAGGTCATCGAGGCCAACAGGACAGCAGAGTCAGCAGGCTGTCTCACAAGCCACTCCCAGCGACGGGGGCAGCACCGATACATAGCACCAGGACACGTACACATAAGGCACCTTAGGCACACCACGGATTTATCACTGGTGCTTTTGTGTTTATAATTTCTTTTGATTTTGAACACCCTTGCCATTTCGTTTCATTAAGTTTCTTTGCCTATGATATTAAATTCAGACGTATCACTATGGCTGAGGGTGCCTCTTTTTTTCTGCATGTGTATGGTTTCCAAAAATGTTAGGAGTGCTTTGTGGGACATTCAGCTTTATTAACAAGGCCCTTAGTTACTGTTCCTAACCTGGAAAGGTTGGCACTTAGGTATCGAGAATGGAGCCTACAGCCCAGGCTTGTCCTGTAGATACATCTGTGTTGTGCTTGGGTTTGTTGGGTTAAAGCCTCCCAGGTGTCCTTGCCTCCCTGGGTCAGTTTCTACCCCCTCAGCATTTCTCTGTGCCTGCTAATCCTCCAACTCACTGCTGGACTCATCATGTGCAGCCGCAGCCACTGCATCGATGTCTTCATCGTCTACAGTGTCCCCCCTTTCCAGCGCAAGATTGTGGAGAGCGCAGCATGCAACCACTATCAGTGATACACAATCTGGGGTGGTATTGCAGTGCGCCCCCTGCGCGGTCTAGGCATCGGAAGCGCATCTTGAGAAGACCAATGGCTCTCTCCACCACAGCCCTTATGGAGGCTCCTCTTGTACCGCTGCTCATCTTCTGTTATTGGATGGCAGAGAGGCGTCATGAGCCACCATCTGAGGGGATAGCCCTTGTCACCCAGCAGCCAATCATCCAGCCGAGCCGGAGCACTGAAGAACCCCGGCACCTGACCCTACTGAGTCCTCTTATCCCGCCCGTGGATGAGGTTTATACAAATGTGTCCTACTTGCCTGCCCGTTGTGCCTGTGCGCCGACCTGAAGATCGCACGAGCACCATAAAATCGGCGTTGATTGGTGAATCAAGGGCCTTAAGTGGCCCGTTAATTAATGCTGGGTGCACAGTGGATATTATTGCGCGCCCACCCAGCAAAATATCGCGATGGCGTGCGGTGACGTCGGGGCACTCGCCTGACATCACCATGTGTCATTTTATGCGCAAACATGTGGGGCCCATCCCCCGCATGCCAATGGGAAAATTCTGCCCATGAGTTCAAATTCCACCATGGCAACAAATTCAATTAGTTAATAAATGTGGAATTAAAAAGCTGGTCTCATGAAATGACTGAATTGCTGTAAAAACTCATCTGGTTCACTCATGTCCTTTTGGGAAGGAAATCTGTCGTCCTTAACTGGTCTGGCCTACATGTGACTCCAGACCCACAGTAATGTGGTTGACTCTTAACTGCCCTCTGGAATGGTCCAGCAAGCCACTCAGCTATGTAACACACCATCACCTGCTCAAGGGCAGTTAGGGATGAGCAATAAATGCTGACCTTGCCAATGTCACTCACATTCTAAGAATGAAAAAAAATTTTAAAAATCTTGATATCAGTATCTGGACAGGACAGGGGAATGTCATTTAATCACCTTAGCAAATACAAGAGTCAGCATAGACATCTCTCAGGCCGGGCGAGATGTGAGGGTGTGGCAGTGAGGGTGAGGGCAGAGAATGAGGCAGCTTGAAAAGTCAATCGGGGAGAGCCTGCAACCAGCTGGAACAGCTGATGACATGAGAAGCTGGTACATTTATAAGTGAGCAGTTTCATTGCGGCAGCCTTCAACTTCCCAGGTCGCAGGTCAAGGCTGGGCCTAGACACGTCCATGGAGCCTACCCATACCGTTGGCCTGGATGGCAACACCCTGCCAGGATTCAGATCACCCTGAGCAAAGGAGGTGGTAGCAGTGAGGATTCTGATGAGTGGTGTTAACCCCCCAGACTGTCCCCATCTTAATGCCAATCCCAGAGTGAGCTCTGTAGCCAAAGATCCAGAATTCAGGATTTCACCAACCTGATGAATCCTACCAATCCCATACCACCCTCTTTACTCTGGAACTCTACCTAGGATTTGAGGATATTTGGGGCATATTGAAACTTTAAACTGAAAAACATCAATAAATATTGGAAATGGGAAGGTACAGAGCTAATATTGAGGTGTGGGACTAATTTTCAGTTGTACTCACAAAGTGCTAGCACAGATGTAAAGGGCCAAATGGTCTCCTTCAGCACTGGAAACCTCAATAGCTTGCTGTATAAAAGCCCATCTCCCTGGTTCTCTCTGCACAAGTTATAAGATTCTGTTGTATATGTTAGAACAATCAACTTGATGTTTCAATCTATAATGTGAGCACTACATGGACGTGATTTATTGTGGTTCTTCATGATTACCTGGTTCTCCTTTTGCTCCTTTCATGCCACCTCTGCCATCTTTGCCGGATTTTCCTGGTATTCCGTGACAACCTGGTACCCCAGGGATGCCAGAATTTGTTTCGAAACCTTGAATCAATGAACTCAGCATCGACAAGAGTAGCAGTAGAGAAATATGATTGACATCCATGGTGTGTCTGTAAAATCTGAAATAGGTGTAGACAGAACAGGCCAAAAAAGATGGAGATCTGAATGTAGCTCAAAGAAACTTACGCTGCACAATTTTAATAAAAGGCATCAGGCAGCATTACATTGAATAAAAATGTCTCATTTTAAAGGATTAAATCTTTTGTTATCAGCTGCTTGGCATAAAAGGACAGCAATTTACAACTGAAATTCCCTTCCTCATTTGTCTGCGTGTTGCTCCATCTGCTGGTTAGTATGTGACTGTGCTCTTGGTGCAGATTTAACTGAAGTCAGCTCTTGGTAGAGATTCCCAAACTGAGGGCCGTAGACATGGGTCCTGAAATTCAACTGATATTAATAATAGACACATTTTAAATGTCTCCTGCCCATCAGCCTCACAGCCAGTCCGACTGACAGTCTCACAGCCAGGCCAATTGACAGTCCGACAGTCTCACAGCCAGTCCAATTGACAGCCTGACAGTCTCACAGCCATTCCGATTGACAGCCCGACAGTCTCACAGCCATTCCGATTGACAGCCCGACAGTCTCACAGCCAGTCCGATTGACAGCCCGACGGTCTCACAACCAGTCAGATTGACAGTCTGACAGTCTCACAGCCAATCCAATTGCCAGCCTGACAGTCTCACAGCCAGTCTGATTGACAGCCTGACAGTCTCACAGCCAGTCCAATTGAAAGCCCGACAGTCTCACAGCCCGTCCGATTGAGAGACTGGCAGTCGCACAGCCAGTTTCATTGACAATCTGACAGTCTTACAGTCAGTTCAACTGACAGTCTCACAGCCAGTCTGATTGACTGCCTGACAGCCTCACAGTCAGTCTGATTAACATCCTAACAGTGTCATAGCCAGTCCGACTGACAGCCGCACAGCCAGTCTGATTGATAGTCTCACAGCCCGATAGACAGCCCGACAGTCTCACAGCCAGTCCAATTGACAGCCCGGCAGTCTCACAGTCAGACCAGTTGACAGTCCGACAGTTTCACAGCCAGTCCGATTAAGAGCCTGACTGTCGCACAGCCAGTCCAATTGACAGCCTCACAGCCACTCTGATTGACAGCCTGACAGTCTCACAGCCGGGCTGATAGACAGTTCGGCAGTCTCACAGCCAATCTGATTGACAGCCTGACAGTCTCACAGCCAATCTGACAGACAGTCTGATTGACAGCATATAAAAGGCATTCACTTGGCTGTCTACATTTTGAGGGGAAGTCGGAGGTGAGTGCACAGGAACGTTGTGGAGCGCCAGGGTTGCTTGTTGGACTTCAAGGTTGAGGCACATTTTCGGGGGTACAAAGGCTGTCTGCTGTTGAAGGTAGAGCACAAGCAGGTGTGGAGGGGACGGGAGGTGGGTGAGGGAAACGGCCACTCATTAGGGAAACCTGTGTAAACTGACCATTCCTCTGCAGCTGAGACAGTTCAGACACAGCCACATTGACATGCTTGGAGTCGGGCCTCTAGCTTATCTGCCCACTCAAGCAATACAGGGGCATGAAAGTGCCGTGCCCCAGAGCTTTTCACCCCATGGGCACAGACTGCAAACTAATGAGCATTTTAGTGGACTGCAGAGCAATTGGATGACTGGGCATGCTCTACATTCTCCTCGCTAAAGTTGCCCATGGAGCAGTCACTGGTGGAGGCGCTCACAGCTCCTTTCAATGTCATCATCCCTATTTGGATCAGTCTCCCCCATGGTTAAAACTAACAGTGCAGCCTTGCAGCGCGGGTTAGGAGAATGCCTGAGCTGAGAGCACAGCGTGCAGTCCAATGGGCAAAGCTGTGGCCAATTGGTCAGGTGGAGTGGGGTGGAGCTGGGTGGGGTTTTGGGCAGCCATGCAGTGCACTAATCTCTGGCCATCCAGGTGGTGGCCAGCACTCTCTGGGATAAATTAAGGGCCTTCAGACTGAGCCAAGACAGGTTCTTAGTACATCCATGCTAACCCACGTGCCTTTCTCTTTCATCCTACAGGAGGAATATATCAGGATCATGGAGCCTGGTGAATTAGCTGTATGCCTCGTACAGAGATCGAAGATGATGGAGGAGACAGTGACTGAGCTCCTGGCTGCGCAGAGGGAGGAGCAACACTCTCAGGAAGGTTTGGCTGGGCACATGCCGCTGAAGAGCCACAGTGAGCCCTCGCTGGCCAGCACATAGCTAGACCCAAGGTCTATAGATGCCGCCTTTCATTCCTGCAGATGACCAAGAACCAGTGTCGCTGAAGACTGCACATGTCCAGGGTACTGGTCAATCACATCAGCAGGATTTGGCACCACAGAGACATGAAGGTCATCCACTGCCAGTGACTGTGAAAGTGCCTACGGTGCTCAATTTCTATGCCAGTGGCTCCTTTCCGGGCTCCACAGATGACCTCTGTGGGATCTCACAAGCCTCCACCCACAAATGCATCCATGAGGTCACGGATGCCATCTTCGCGAGGGTGCATTTCGCCTGGAACCAAGAGAGTCAGGATGTAGGAGCGATTGGATTTGCCCAGATCTCAAATTTCCCACAAGTGCAGGGTGCCATTGATTGCACTCACGTGGCACTCAGATCTCCGTCGCAACACAGGGTCAACTCTGTCAACCACAAGAGATTAAATTTGTTGAATGAGCAGCTGGTGTGCAACCACCACAAACACATCCGGCAGGTCTGCGCATGGTTTCCAAGGACTCTGCATGACTCCTACATTCTCAGTAGGTCACAGATCCCTGACGTATTCCAGGAACCACAGAGGCTGCAGGGTTGACTCTTCAGGGACTCATGGCTGATGACACCCATGCGGCGGCCTCAGACTGCAGCAGAACGACTCTATAATGAGGCTCATGCTGCAACTCACGACTTGGTGGAGCAAGCCATCGGGATGTTAAAAATGAGGTTCCAGTACCTGGGCTGGTCTGGTGGAGTCCTGCAATACAGTCCATAGAGGATGTCATGCATTGTCGTTGCCTGTTGCGCTCTTTACAACCTAGCGCTCCAACAGGAAGAGGAAGCTCGCTGATGAGGAACTGGAGGTCTCCTCTGATGAGGAAGATGCCGATGGGGATGAGGGTGAGGAGGTCCTTGAAGGCAGTGATGAGGGGATGGGGCCCTCGCACTGGTCAGATGAGGTAGTCACGCTTGGGAGGCCCTGATAGCTGCTAGATTTGTGGAGGGTGATGATATGCAGTGAGGAGACCCCATGGATCCTCAGATTGCACCTGTAAATGTTTGACTCCAGTCTGACTTATAGCAGTGTGAATACACCCTGTGAGAATGCTCCTGTCATGGAGATGCAGTGGAGACCCTAATAGTCGCTTGATTCCAGGAGGATGACGATGACATGCAGTAAGGACACTTCGTAGATCTTCAGATAGGCTCTGAGAATGTCTGACTCCTGTCTGGCTGAGGGCAGCTCACTTGTGCTCTGTGATCAGGGTCACTAAATAGAGACGCAGCCATGAAACTTTAGAAGTACCTGATCCTTTGTTTGCCTTCAGCACCTGACCCCTTCAGGAGCACAGTGTCACTAGTCACAGATGCTGAAGAGATGGGGGCCAGCCTGACCTTAAAGGTGCTGCGAGCACACAGAGAGAATGGCGGAACTCGGTGATGCCTGCCCACAATATTCTGATAGTGATGACAAGTACCGTCGAGATACAGGCATCAGTAATGTGTCCAGGGAGTGTGAGGCTGGACCATCACTGTAGTCTGAAGGCTGCACAAAGCATAGGGAAGAGGCCCTGGATTGAGACACCTGCCTTTATCTTGTGCAGAAAGACTTCACATCTGAGTGACATAAAAACTGCTCATCAGAACAAGGAGCCATAGGCAGGGAGACATTCTTAGGAGTTTATTTACAATAGTGAACATTATGTACAAGTGATTGACACACATGCCCAGGCTGTGCAACTACATCTTCTTAACTTTCCTAACGCTGCCGCTACATCTGGGTGCTCCCCAGACATCCACAGCAGAGGTGGAGGCAGCTGCTGACTATGACACACTGTTTTTGATGACTTTGGCGGGCATCCTCGGGAGGGTCGAGACCTGGAGGGCCCCGGCCTGCTTTTGGGGCCCTGCTGTGTGGCAGTGGCAGCCCTCGTCACCCTGTGGAGCTGGAGCTGCTGGAGTTACAGGAAGAGGGGATTCAGATGCGCCAGACACTCCCGGAGTCACCTGGATGGATGGATCCGGAGTGTGCACCTGCTGATCCTCCTCCTGAGAGCTCCAGGCTGACTCCTTGAGGAGAAGGGTAGCTGGAGTGAGATCGGGCTACCGTGCACCCCTCTCACGTATACACTGTTGGAGGTCAACTATGGCGTCAGCGATGGAGTTGAGTCCGCGCAGCAGTGCAGAACTGATATTCTGGACTATGGTCTCCATGGTGGCGCCTGCTGTGGATTAGACAGTGCGATGTGTTCACCAGATTGTGATCCTGAGGCTGTTCTAAAGCTAGGTCCCACCGAGGTGTGTGTCTCTGCGCTGGTGGAGGGTGTGGGTGAGTGCTGTGAAGGTACTTCAGCCGGGGGGAGGGGGGGGGTGGGGGGGGGTGCCTCCAGATTCCTCTTTGGGGCTTGATTTGAGGCCCTGGGTCATGGACTCTGTCAGCTGTTTGGCAGATGTGCCTGCGAAAGCAAGGAGAGATAATTAGTGCATGGCAGTAGCCTGTGAAACAGGACACATCACTCACAGCATGGTTGTCTGATGGATGTTGTACTGCTAGATCCTCATTTGGTAGAGCAGCACCAACCTCACCGTCAGCACAGGAATGGTCCAGCTCCTCACCGGCCAGCTGGATGGCTCTGTTTGCAAAGTCGGTGAGGACCTTTGATTTCAGGCATTCCTCCACCACCCTGTGACCTCTCCCTCATGTTGTATGCCAGCTTGTCCTGCATGAATAGAGATGGAGAGAATGTAAGCAGGAAGCCTGCCAGGCTAGATGCCTGGTTTGTGGGTGATGAGTGCTCGCATGGATGGGATGAGGACAATGAAGGTATGTGTGAGAGAGTGAACCATGAATTTCTTTGAACTGGCAGTGAGTCAGATCTCTGTGGATGTGTGATGGGTTTGTGCATGTGTGAGTTGAGAGTGATGAGAAGAGTGACTTACCCTGGCAGATCGGAGGAGACCATTCATTTTAATGTGGCACTGGGTGGCTGTCCTCTTTTGCAGGGCGTTGGTGCTGACCACCACTGCCACCACCTCCCAAGCTGGATTAGTGATGTTGCTGCCCATTCTGCAGCCAGAGCAGGGCTAGAGGACATCATGGTGAGGCTCCATTGTGTCTAAAAAATGCTCAAGGGATGTGCCATTGAACTTGGGAGCTGCAGTCTTTTTGCCTTTCAGGGCCTTGTCTTTTTTGCACCGGTTGTAGGCTGGAAGCACTGAGAGGTGTGAGCATGACTGCACTTTAAATATGGTGCCCGGCGTGATGAAGGGGCGAGGTGATAGTGTGGCGGGCAAATGAGAGCCCGCCCGCCATGGAAATGTGTGTTTCCCGGGAATGCATATTTATTGTGGCGCATTTGGGATGATACAGCGTGAAAATCCACCACTGCAGCCACGGGTAAAATGTCGTTTTACCCGTTTGCTACAGCACTTAGTGAAAATCTGGGATGATTCCACTCAGTCTGTTGCTAGATAACAGTGAGGACTATAGTTTGACAATGTGTTGACATTTAACAGTGAGGAATATAATCTGACACTGTATTGTTAGGTAACTATGAGGCGTACAGTTTTACTGTGATTTTATGGGTATCAGTGAAAAATACAGTCTAACTTCTTGCTAACAGGTAATAGTGAGGCATTCAGTCTCACAGTGCGTTGCTAGGTAACAATGAGGACTGTAGTCTGACAGTATATTGACAGGTAACAGTAAGGTGATAGTGAGGATTGCAGTCTGAATGTATCTTGAAATTTATTACTGAGAAATACAGTGTGACAGTATGTTAACAGGTAACAGTGAGGAGTACAGTCTAACAAGGTGTTGATAGTTATCAGTGGGAAGTACAGTGTTACTGTGTTGATAGGTATCAGTGAGGAGTACAGTCCGAGACTGTGTTGACAGCTAACAGTGAAAGTACAGTTTGACAATGTATGGATAGATAATAGTGAGGAGAAAAGCCTGACTATGTTGACATTTATCAGTGAGTATAGTCTGACAGTGTGTTAACAGGTAACAGGAATGAGTACAGTCTGACAGTATGATGATAGTTAAGTGAGGAGTACAGTCTGACAGTATGTTGATAGGCAACAGTGAGGAGTACAGTCTTACTGTGTGTTGATAGGTATCAGTGAGAAGTACAGCTTGACTTGTGTTGGCAAGTAACAGTGAGGAGTGCAGTCTGGCTCTGTTTTGACAGATAACAGTAGGGAGTACTGTCTGACTGTGTGCTACAAAATAACTGTGAGGGGTAGAGTTAGACAGTGTGCTGACAGGGACAAATAAGGAGTACAGTAACACTGAGCAGAATGTCTGACTGAGTATCAACAGATATCAGTGAGGAGCCTATGTTGACAGGTGCATTGAGGAGTGCAACCTGAATGTATGTTACCCCTTAACAGCGTGGGGTACAGACTGAATATCTGTTGACAGCTAAGAGTGAGGGGCAGAGTTAGATATGTGTTGACAGGAACAGTAAGGAGTACAGTATGTGTTGAGAGGCAACAGTAAGGATTGACTGTGTATTGGCAATTAATGGTGAGGGGTACTTGTGTATCGACATGTAACACTGAGGAGTACTAATTAACTGTGTATTGACGGATAACAGTGTGGAGGACAGACTGACTGTCTGTTGACAGGTAACAATGTGGAGTACAGTCTTACTGTGTTTTACTGGGTATCAGTGAAGCGTAGAGTCTGATTGTGTGTTGACAGGTAACAATGAGGCATAGTGTCTGTGTGTTGATAGGTAACAGTGAGGAGTATATTCTGTTGGTCTGTTGACAGGTAACATTGAGGAATACAGTATGACAGTGTGTTGATATTTATCAGTGAGAAGTACAGTCTGACAGTGTGTTAACAGGTAATAGTGATGAGTACAGTCTCACAGTGTGTTGATAGGTAACAGTGATGCATACATTCTGACAATGTGTTGACAGGTAACAGTGAGAAGTACAATCTTACTATGTGTTGATAGGCATCAGTGAGAAGTATAGTTTGTCAGTGTGTTGACAGGTAACAGTGAGGAGTACAGTCTGGCTGTATGTTGACAAGTAACAGTGATGAGTACGGTCTGACAATGTGTTGATGGGTAACAGTGAGGTGTACTGTCTGTCAGTGTGTTCATCAGTGAGAAGCACAGTCTGACAGTGAGTTAACAGGTAACTGTGATGAGTAGAGTCTTACTGTGTGTTGATAGGTATCAGTGAGAAGTATGGTCTGATTGTGTGTTGACAAATAACAGTGAGGAGTAAAATCTTACTGTACGTTTATAGGTATCAGTGAAGCTTACAGTCTAACAGTGTGTTGACAGGTAATGATAAGAAGTGTAGTTTGACTGTATGTTGACAGGTAACAGTGATGAGTACAGTGTGACAGTGTTGACAAGTAACAGTGAGGTGCACTGTCTGTCAGTATGTTGACATTTATCAATGAGAAGTACAGTCTGGCAGTGTGTTAATAGCTGACATTGAGGGCTTCAGTCTGACTGTGTGTTGACAGGTAACTGTGAGGAGCACAGTCTTGCTGTATGTTGATAGCTAATTGTGAGAAGAACAGTCTGAAAGTGTGTTGACATATAACAGTGAGGAGTACAGTCTGACTGTCTTGACAGGTAACAGTGAGGACTACAATCTGACTGTGTTGACAGGCAACAGTGCAGAGTTCAGTCTGCCTGTGTATTGACAGGTAATACTGTGGAGTATAGTCTGACAGTGTTTTGACAGGTAATAGCACAAAGTACAGTCTAACAGTGGGATGACAGGTAATAGTGTGGAGTACAATATAACTGCTTAGTCATGAGCACAGAAATATCATTATTAATCACTAGAGGGAGTAAAGTCACTAATTGTTTTATCGTGCGCTTTTTCATGTTCAAGTCCCTTAGGTTGTCTTTTAACAATGTGAACCATATCTTAATCAATGTACATGCTCGGGACAGATTTCAGCAAGAAGCTTGTGCAATGACAGTAATAATAAAAGATCACTATCCCATATCTTTGCAGTCAGCTCTCTGGCCCTTTGCAGAATATAGGTCTATTAAAATTGTACCTGGATGTGACAGCTTTTATATTTTAACTCTCTAAAGTCTACAACACCACATTAATGTCTTTAATAGTAGTTTCACTTTATTCCGCAGTTTACATAAACCATAAAATATTCTCTGCTCTACAACCCTCTAATATTACTTTCATGTTTTATGCCACCATTTCACAGGAGATCCAGTTAACAATTGTCTAGTGATGAAGGGGTTAAGTTTCTTCCAAGTTTTCAATCATGATACATGTCAAACTATTTATGCTACAAAATACATTAATATTTCAACAGTTTTTTCTGCAGGATTTTATTTAAGAGGTTAAATTCTTACCTTTTTGTTTCTTGAAACTTATGAAGGAGCAAACTCAGAGCAGACTTTAACGGAGCCTCAATGACTTGCACAATTCTCAATTTCCTTGGTTAACATGGAGCTTCTGGGAGAGAGGGAGGGAAGTGTGATGCAAGACAGCTGATGTCCATGCCAAGCCCTCTGTATGAACACCATTAATGCCAACTTTCAGTTCCCTGTTTTATTACTTTTGTTATTGTTGGCACCAATATTATTTGTAAAAGCATTTGTTATTTAATTTAAGCTAAGGATGGGAAAAAAACATGTCAAATTCAAGCCCAACTGCATTCATTGTTTCTAACAGTGAAATAAAATGTATGGACAAAAAGTGGATTAACTCACAAAGCACCAGCCATCCCAATGATCAGCCTACCACAAGTTATTGAAACATTTGTTGAATTTCTTGCAGTGTTCTGAAGAAGCCATGTCCTGCCTCACAACTTTGTGGAACTGTTTTGTTAATAGCTTGGAATACATTGATGTAAACATCGTGGCCCCAGTTGAACAATATGCAGGGCAATAATGAAAGGATAAAGAACAGGCAAATTTGCATTTCTATAGCACTTTTCACAATCACCAGACATTTAAAAGCCCTTTACAGCCAGTAAAGTACTTTTTTAAAAGTGCAGTCACTGTTGTTACGTAGGGAACATGGCAGCCAATCTGCACACAGCAAGATCCCACAAAGAGCAATGTGACAATGATCAGATAATCTGTTTTTTGATGCTGATTAAGGGACAAACGTTCCCCAGTCACTGGGAATAACACCCCTGCTATTCTTCAAAATAGAGCTATGGGATCTTTAACATCCATCCAGGTAGATTTAACATCTCATCCAAAAGACAACACCACCCGTAATGCAGCACACCCTCTGCTGCACTGGAGGCTCAGTCTTGAATCTTGTATTCAAAACCTAAAGTGGGACTTGAACACGGAACCTTGTGACTCAGATGTGAGAATGCTACGAACTACAGCTGACACTCAAACTGGTGACTGTTTTCCCTTGGACATGAGGTAATGATGATTGTGTCAGCCATTTCTCAGTGCTCGCACTCTCTCTTCTCAGTCAGAAAGACCTGGTTCACATCCTCCTCCCGTGACTCGAGCTGACAGTTTGGCGTAGTGCTGAGGAAGTGCTGCACGGGTGCAGAAGCTGCCTTTTGGTTTAGATGCTAAACCAAGGTACCCTCTGCCCACTCAGCTGGGTATTAAAGATCCCGTGGCACTTTTTGAAGAACAGCTGATCGTTGAACTGGCCAATATTTGTTCCTCAATCAATGTCACTAAACTAGATTATCTTGTCATTATCTCAGTGCTGAGATAATGCAGAACTTGCTGAGTACAAATTAAATGTTGCCTTTCCTATATTCCAACAGTAACTATGCTTTAAAAAGTACTTTGTTGGGTCTAAAGTGGAATACCTTGAGGTTTTGAAGGGTGCAATACAAAGACACGTCTTTCTTTCCTTTCCTCGGATTAAACAAGTTGGGACATATGTTCATCAGTGTAATGTCCGTTAATTATGCTCTGAATAGATGACTAACATTAGAGAAGGAAATCGCAATGAATCAAGAGATGTTTCTAATATTTGCTGCTGGGCTCATATTAAACCAGTTTTGCCACACATATTTTGAATAATTTTTAATAGGATAAGATCCCAATGAATGTGATATAAAACATCAACCAGTGGCTCATTGGCTATCTGATACATAGCATAGACTTGGGGGCAAACAATCTTTTGCTTTTAGAGTTACAAATCAAGGTTTGGGTTATGTTGTATCACCCTGGACCATGACACAGCTGCTGAACTCTATAATGCTTTGCCCACCATCATGTATTTGATATAAATCATTCCATCGTATTCCCCACAGGATACCTGGCAATACTGGGACTGTATACAGGCAAGGAGAGGATTAACTGTAACAGTTGGAAACATTCCTCTGTCAAACCTCATCTCAGACTCCATATTGGCTCAGTCAATTTTATTTTTCAGTAAACAGACCAACTTGCTGAGTTTTATGCATTTTTATTTCAGAATTTTTCACATTAACAGAACATTTATTGTCAATAATTATTCATGGACCTGCCTACATGTGAGTCCAGACCCAGAGCAATAGAGTGGATTCTTAGCTCTCTTTATCGAACAAATCACTTGGTTGTATCAAATGACTTAGAAGAAGTGTTTTAAAAGAATGAAACCAGACGGATTACTTCATATCAACCTAGGCACCAGAAAGGACAAAGGCATACCATTTCCAGCCAACCTTGCAAAGTCCTCCTGACTAACATCTGGGGATCTGTATCAAAATTGGGATGGCAACAGCCTGACATAATCATCCTCACGGAATTATACCTTACAGACAATGTCTCAGGCACCACCATCACCATTCCTGGATATGTTCTGTCCTACGGGCAGGACAGACCCAGCAGAGGCCACAGAACAGTGGTGAAACAGTTGGGAGGGAGTTGGCCTGGGAGTCCTCAACATCAGTTCCGAGCCCCATGAAGTCTCATGGTATCAGGTCAAATATGGGCAAGGAAACCTTCTGCTGATTACCATGTACTGCCCTCCCTCAGCTGTGGGAGGAAGCACTGAGGGTGGTAAGGGCACAGAATGTACTCTGGGTGGAGGACTTCAATGCCCATCATCATGAGTGGCTCAGTAGCACCACCACTGACTGAGCTGGCTGAGTCCTAAAGGACATAGCTGCTAGACTGGGTCTGCGGCAGGTGGTGAGGGAACCAACAAGAGGGAAAAACCTGCTCTATCTTGCTCCTCATCAAACTACCTGTCACAGATGCATCTGTCCATGACATATCAGTAGGAGTGACAATTGCACAGTCCTTGTGGAGACAAAGTCCCGTCTTCACATTGAGGATACCCTCCATCGTGTTGTGTGGCACTCTCAGTATCATCAGATCAGATCTAGCAGCTCAAAATTGGGCATCCATGAGGCACTGTGGGCCATCAGCTGCAGCAGAGTTGTGCTTGAGCACAATCTGTAATCTCATGGCCTGGCATATCTCCCACTCTACCATTACCACCAAGCCAGAGGATCAACCCTGGTTCAATGAGGAATGCAGGAGAGCATATAGATACCAACATACGAATTATGAATAGCAGTTGGCCATTCAGCCCCTCGAGCTTGCTCTTCCATTCAATAAGATCATGGCTGATCTGATTGTGGCCTCAACTGCACATTCCGCCAAACCCAGGTAACCTTTGATGCCCTTGTTAGTCAAAAATCTATCTACTGCTATCTTAAAAATATTCACTGCCCCTGCCTCCATCGCTGTATAGGGAAGAGAATTCCAAAGATTCACAACCCTTTGAGAGAAAACATTTCTTCTCATCTCCATCTTAACTGGGAGGCCTCTTATTTTTAAAACTGTGTTGCCTAGTTCTACTTTCTCCCACAAGAGAAAACATCCTCTTAATCTCCATGTCAGAAGCAGCACCAGGCATGTCTAAAAATGAGATGCCAACCTGATGAAGCTACAACACAGGACTACTTGGATACAATATAAGCAGCATGTTATGGATAGAGTTAAGTGATCCCACAATCAACAAATCAGATCCAAGCTCTGCAATCCTGCCACATCCAGTCCCATCCTCAATACATCAGTGCAAAAGATGAGGCTGAATCATTTGCTACAATCTTCAGCCAGAAGTGCCTAGTGGATGATCCATCTTGGCCTCCTCTGGAGGTCCTGAGCATCACAAATCCAGTCTTCAGTCAATTTGATTCATCCCACATGATATCAAGAACTGGCTGAGGAAACTGGATAGCGCAAAGGCTACAGTCCCTGACAATATTCTGACAATATTGTTGAAGACTTGTGCTCCAGAACTTGCCACACCCCTTGCCAAGCTGTTCCAGTACAACTACAACACTGACATCTATCCAGCTATGTGGAAAATTGCCCCCAGGTATGTCCTGTACACAAAAAGCAGGACAAATCCAACCAGGCCAAATACTGCCCCGTCTACTCTAGATTATCAGTGAAGTGGTGGGAGGGGTCATCAACAATGCTATCAAGCAGCACTTATGCAGCAATAACCTACTCAATGATTCTCAGTTTGGCTGCTTCATCAAAGACCGTTCCTTCATCATAAGGTCAGAAGTTGTCGCTGATGATTGCACAATATTCAGTACCTTTCGCAATTCCTCAGATACTGAATGCAGCAAGGCCTGGACAACATTCAGGTTTGGGCTAATAAGAGGTAAATAATATTCATGCCACACTAGTGCCAGGCAATGACCAGCTCCAACAAGGGAGAATCCAACCATTGCCCCTTGACATTCAATGGCATTAGAACCACCATTAACATCCCGGAGTTTACCATTGACCAGAAATTGAACTGGCATAGCCATATAAATACTGTAGCTACAAGAGCAGGTCAGAGGCTGGGAATCCTGCAGTGAGTAATTTACCTCCTGACTCCCTAAAGCCTGTCCACCATCTACAAGGTACAAGTCAGGAGTGTGATGGAATACTCCCCACTTGCCTGGATGAGTGCAGCTCCCACAACACTCAAGAAGCTCGACACCATCCAGGACAAAGCAGCCCACAAACATTCACTCCCTGCGTCACTGACACATGGCAGCAGTGCGTGCCGCTTACACGATACACATGTAATTTAGAGGTGAGGTTATAAGAGGAAATTTCACAGTGAGAGGCACTGGGAATTGTAGACAACAGCTTCACACGGTGTGAAGGATAGTACAGGGGCCACCATTCTGGAGGGCGAGGGAGGGTAAGGTTGTACAAAAATTATTATTGATATAAAGGAGTCAGTTGAGGACAGGGGCAAGCTTTAGGAGGAGGCTGATGTGTTCGACAAACTAAATACTTGGCTCAGAATCCATTTTTTTCAGTGTGGAATGGCTGGGCAATTCAATCAGTGATTTGTAGAACCCAACACCACGCAGGGCCTGAAGTCACAGCTGCCACTGCAGTCATCACAGCCTGCACAGAGTAATAAAGTGCTGCGGTGGAGCTTGGGCAACTGCCATGGTGGCTCTGGGATTCTTAGCTTAAAGGGTCTGGCAGAGTGTGCCTGATGTCCAGAGACTTGTCCTCCACCAGACCACCAACTGGACTGATCAGAAACCCTGAGGTTGTGGTGTGGGTCTCAGTGAACAGGAACTTACTGGCCTCTCTCCAGATGGCAGCTTTGCTGCTCTCCCTACCACCCCCATTCACTCCACCATTTCCTTTGCCTGTCAGCTAGGCAGCCTAGGCTGCTGAAGCCCATGCTGAGATGGTGCAGGCTGAGATGGGACCATCACAGTTCCTAGTCTTTTGAGGGCATTGAAGGAGAATGTCATAAATGTTTTCTTCAGAATCTCAATGGCTGCTGCTAGAGTTGCACTTTGTAGAAATGCCAGATTGCACAAAAAAATACAGATAGTCACTAAGAGTCAGCATTAGGGTGAATAGTTTAATACTTGTAAATGATATTGATTGTGCCATGTCTCCAGGATAAGAAGTGATGATGGTAACTGAATAGAGGTGAAATTGGTAATTTTTTTACTGTGATCACAGTGAGGAAGATATTGAAAGGATTGAGTTCAGATGATGGTCTGTCTGATGGATGGTAGGTTGAGAAAGATATATCATGTGGCCACAGTACTTGAGTCTGATGGCGGAGCATGGCTCTGAAAAGTTCTCTTCAAAATGGCAGTGAGCATCCTTCCCAGGTGCAGACAGTGAATGCAGAAGCCCCTGGGCTTCCTTGTCATCTTCACCTTCCTTATTCCTCATCTTGGGGCTCCTGAGCTTGGCTCTCTGGCACATTTGCTGGTGGTAACAGCTAGTATCTTCTGATCATCAGGTTGTGGAAAATGCTGCAAATCACTGGATATCTGGCCACCTTGTCAACTGAGTCCTACAGGGCCTTTCCTGATCAGTAAGGGCATCTACACTGCTGATTCAGGATCTGATAGGACTGTTCAGCAACAATCCTGGTGATTGAGGGACTCCCATTGTACGAATGCTCAGCTGGTAGCTGGCCTTTTCCTAAGCCATGGTATCAGAGGTTTTTGTTTATCACCTGGTAGCCAGCGATGCACATTGAATTGAAGTTCAAAGACCTGTGGGACTCTCATTGTGGCATCTCCTTTGGTAGCAGACGTTCACCTACATGATGCCCTGTCAGTGGTTGCAGCTGTACATTGTGAGAATGAGTCCTCTCAGGTTTCTGAACACCTCTCAGTTTAAATGACCACATGTTTGCACAGCTCCCTGGACCATGAAGACTCCCTCAATCCGACTGAATCTGAGAGTTGTCTGTCTCTGTTCTTCTGTTGCATTAGGAATGATATACAGTCATTCCTCAGATTCTACTGAGCCACAGGAGCTTCCCTTATGCAGAAGTGCCCAGAGGATTGTCAAATGTGTCATAACACCTGTGGCAGCTGAAAGGTTCCTGCAACATATACACTAAGTATTATGGAAAAAATATCCAGGATAGATGTTGATAAGGTGTTTTTGCAGTCTGGGCAAATTGTCCCAGCAAGTCTCCAAACGTGTCTCAAGCATTGTGCCTTCAGTTGAACTCAATCAGTAAATGAACATGAAAAACTCCAAATGGCTTTAAGAAATCATCAGCAATGTCTTGTTTGTTCATATTCAACTGTTGGAGGGGCTTGGCCTAAATAGCCAAGTGGTTATGGTACTGGGTTTATAACCCCAAGATCAAGAGTTCAAATCTCACAATGGCAAACTATGAAACAATGTAACTTCATCTGAAACAGATGGAAACAGGTTTACTCAAAAGAGTATCAAGAGTTCAAATCTCACAATAGCAAACTATGAAACAATGTAACTTCATCTGAAACAGATAGAAATGGGTTTGTACTTGAAAGAGTTACATCTTAGGCTTGGCCTAAATAGCCAAGTGGTTATGGTACTGGGTTTGTAACCCTGAGATCAAGAGTTCAAATCTCACAATGGCAAACTATGAAACAAAGTAACTTCATCTGAAACAGATGGAAACAGGTTTGTACTTGAAAGAGTTACAGATGCTGCCAGACCTGCAGGAGTTAGGAGGCTGGTAAAAAGACCTGGGTATCTGGGAGAGTCTATGACTTAATTTAAAAGATTTAAAAGATTATCAAGAGTTCTTAACGATCTCGTGGAGGCAATTGTGGATTCAGTTTGTTTCCTGATACTGAGGAGAGAAGGTGTTGGTGTTGGTGTTGCTGCTCCTCAGTGTTTCAACTGTTTCTGCTGCTGCCTTTGGGGTTGCTTCTGCTGCCCCTGCACTCGAGGGTGTTTGCTGCTGCTGCTGGACCTGCACTTGAGGGTGTTTGCTGCTGCTGGACCTGCACTCGAGGGTGTTTGCTGCTGCTGCTCCTGCACTCGAGGGTGTTTGCTGCTGCTGCTGGACCTGCACTTGAGGGTGTTTGCTGCTGCTGGACCTGCACTCGAGGGTGTTTGCTGCTGCTGCTCCTGCACTCGAGGGTGTTTGCTGCTGCTGCTGCTCCTGGACTTGAGGGTGTTTACTGCAGCTGCTGCTGGACCTGCCCCTGTGGAGCAAAAGGAGAGAGAGGGAGGGAAGAAGAACAGCTTCTGTTGCTGCTTCAGGACAGGATGCCAGGACTGTGTCTCAAAACAACATCCTAGGTGGGTGTCCAACGTTATTGTTTGTGTAAGCTGGGGGCAATAAAGGACTGTGTTTTGTAGGGGGAGGAAAGAAGACTGCAGGAAGGTTTGGGGAAGGAAGAGAGGGGGGTGTGTGGTTAAAACCACCTTTCTGCTGCCCCCCCCCCGCCCCACCCAGCCCTTTCCCAGTAAGGCCAGCGGTGGCTGGTGAAGACATCGCCTCCCCCTGCAAGAAGATCATCAGGCCCTCACCCAACGTCCACCTTTCATTGGAGACACCCACCTGGACTCTTCCCTTTTCCCTCCTGTGCCTCCCTGTTCTTCACTCCTCTCCCTCCTCTCCTCTCCTGTACAAAAGGGGAAGGTTATTACTGCCTCTCTCCCTAGGGAGGAACATTGTATATTTAAAAATATATATATATATATAAAAAAATATATATAATTTAAAAAAAAAATGGCCAATCCTTCCCAGGGTGGGCGTGGCTCTGGCCCTAAAGCCAGTTCAACATCTCCTGTGGCCGGGCCCTCGAGGGCTAATGTGGAGGCGGCTTTGTCACCGGTGGCAGGGCCTACAAAAAAGACCTATGCGGGGGTGGTTGCTTCTGCAGCTCCTGCTGCTCCCGCTGCCCTGTCGCCATTCCGTCTCCTCACCAGGGCCCTCGGGGTAAAATGCTACGCTCACCCTGAGATGACTATTGAGGCCTGCGTAAAGGGTATGGCTGGGGTTGTCGGCCCCTCAGCCATTGACGAGGCCTCAAAGATGTAT
The DNA here is from genome assembly GCF_017639515.1 of Carcharodon carcharias. NCBI lineage: Eukaryota > Metazoa > Chordata > Chondrichthyes > Lamniformes > Lamnidae > Carcharodon > Carcharodon carcharias. Next base: position 83,570,296 of record NC_054481.1, read on the forward strand.
GGGAGGGCCATCTTTTTCTTGAGGTCCGAGCGGGCGGTGCAACTCGCCCTGCAGAAGGGGCTCACTGTGGGCGGGACTTTTCTGGCGGTGGACCCCCTTGAGGCCACCGCCCAGAAGATTGTTATTTCAAATGTCCCGCCCTTTATACCATGTGGGCTCCTCCTCCCCCACCTTAATAAGCTGGGGGAGGTCAGGTCAGGGGTTGCGCCAGTCCCGCTCGGCCTCAAAGACTCGGCCCTCCGCCACGTGTACTCCTTCCGGCACCAAGTTTTCGTCTGCTTGGTCCAGGAGGAGTGCCTGGAGGGGGCCTTCTCAGTTACTTTTGAGAGGACCGCCAATCGGGTCTTCTGGACCGCGGAGGGCGTGCGGTGCCATGCCTGTAAGGAGGTGGGGCACGTAAGAAAGCACTGCCCCGCCTCCAAGGCCACGAGCCCCACCCAAGCGGCCGCGGCTGGCACCGCCCCTCCTCCCCCCGCCACCACTCCATCTCCCTCCCCGCAAGGGGAAGCGACCCCGGCAGCAGCTGCCATCTCGGCTACTGGTGAGGCGGGGGGAGAGCCCCCGCGCCGTAAGAAGGCGCGGAGGAAGATCCGAAATTTGGAGACGGCCCGTGAAACGCCCCAAACCCCCCAAACACCTGGAAAAACCGGCTCGGGGGAAAAAACATCATCCGGCCCCGGCGTCGTGTCCGCGTGTGCTCCCGGGGCCGGCGGGGAAAAGACGTGGGACCCCGAGCCGGGGAAACAAACATCAAAAACCCAGAGGGTGGAGTGTCCGGGAGGGCTGGACAAGGAGGAGGGGGCCTCGGAAATGGAGGTCTCCCTAGCCCCCAGCCTGACCCAAAAGAGACGTCACGCTTCGGAGGAGGAAGTGGGCGACGCCCAAACTGAAGAAGTTGGGCGTGTCCCTTCCCCTGATGAAGAGGTGGTGGCATCTCCACCCAGTAAAACCTCGCCCTGCCCTCTGGGGGAACCCGAAACCCCTACCCCTACCACTGTTCCCCCTACCAGTCTGCTGCAGTCCCCTGAACAGGTCCCCTCGGGGGTCACTGAGGGCACCTCCCTTGTGGTGGTGTCCGTCTCCAGTGCACTTAATACCCCCGAGGTACCTTCTGGCTCGTCGGGGGACTGCAGCTTGGAAATTTTAAAAAATATAAATGGGTCATTGGGTGGCGGCGAAAAGGAGGGCCTTCCCGCTCCCTCCCAAACCTTGACACCGGGCGTCCTATGTTTAGGTCAGGAGCTTGTCCTGAGCTCCCCGGACGACTTGTGCCGGGAGGAGAGCGGGCATCAGAACTGCCGCTGCCCTCTGGCCCAAAAAGTTTAGATGAGGCCAGAGAGGACTCCTCTGGCCTTGATCCTGGGGGTGGGATCGAGGCACAGATAGAGCCAGCTGGCAGCTCCGAATCAGCCCCCATACTCAATACGGGGGAGGGGTTGGAAGCTGGAGGCGAGGACCCAGAGGAGGACGGGGTGTCGGTGGTGAGCGTTGGGGATTACGCGGAGTAGCTCTCAAGCGAGGCGGTGGATCCCCTGGTGCTCTCCACTGACTCCCCCCTCATCCCCCCAAGGGAACTCCGGGACTTTTTGTCGGGGCACCACGGTCGCCGAGACAGGGTTCAGTTGGCCTTGGACCGGTGGCATTCGTTTCCACTGGTGTTCTGGTCCACTCGCGAGGCTCTCAAGTCTCCCAAGTTGGATAGGAACGCACGGCGGAGGGTCCAAACATTTCTCGCTGGGCTCCTGAAGGAGAGGAAGGACTAAAAAGTCCTCTTCTTCTTTTTAATTACTTAAGGTGAAGGTTTGATGTACCTTTGACAATGAAGACGACTATAGCCAGCCTCAACATCCGCGGCAGCAGGGGCGCACAGCGCAGGTTACAGAACTTCTCGGTCCTCAGGGACGGGAAATATGCATTGTGCTTCCTGCAAGAAACCCATACCGTTCCGGGAGACGAAGCCACGTGGCTCCTGGAGTGGCAAGGGGGGGTCTACATGAGTCACCTAGCCTCCAATTCGGGCGGGGTGGCTATCTTGTTGGCCCCGCATTTTCAGCCGGAGATCTTGGAGGTCAAGGAGCCGGTGCCAGGCCGGTTGCTGCACCTGACTGTGCGTCTGGGAGGGGCGGTGCTTCACTTTGCGAATGTGTACGCTCCCCTGGGCACGCAGCAGCAAGCAAGCTTCTTTGAAGAAGTGTCCACTCATCTCGGCTCCATCGACGCTGGCGAGTGCATCGTCCTCGGGGGGGATTTCAATTGCACCCTCGGGGTCCGGGACCGTCACGGTACCCCGCACTGCACGCGAGGTGTGAGTAAGTTGTGGGACCTGGTCAGGTCCTTCGTCTTGGTGGACATCTGGCGAAATCTTGATTCTGACTCCAGCGTGTTCACCTTCGTGTCACCTGGAGTCGGAGCGTCCAGACTCGACCGCCTTTACGTTTCAAAGGCATACGTGTCCTGCATTCCGGCTGCTTCTATACAGCAGGTTCCGTGCACGGACCACCGTCTGGTCTGGGCGGAGCTCACTTCGTTCTGCGCTCGGACGGGGTTCGCGTACTGGCATTTTAATAACCTGTTGTTGGAAGACCAGCGGTTCCTGGACTCGTTCCATCGTTTCTGGGCCGGCTGGAGAAGGAAGCGGGGAGGCTTCCCCTCCTTGAGGCTATGGTGGGACGTGGGCAAGACTCACGTCCGAGTTTTCTATCAAGAGTACACGAAGGGGTCGACAAAGAGATGCAAATCCAGGGTCGAGGAGTTGGAGAAGGAGGTGCTCGACCTGGAGGCACGTCTCCGTCAGCCCGACGCGGAACCGGCCCTGCGGTCGGTGTACGATGAGAAGAAGGGCGCGCTGCGGGACCTGCAACAGGTCGGGTCTCGGGGCGTGTTCGTGAGGTCGCGGATCTGTTTCCTTAAGGAGATGGACCGTGGCTCCCCCTTCTTCTACTCGCTGGAAAAAAGGCACGGGGTCCGTAAGCAGCTCCTTACGCTGCTGGCCGACGACGGATCCCTAGTCTCGGATCCGGAGGGCATCAGGGCCATCGCCCGAGATTACTACACTGCCCTGTTCTCTCCGGATCCATCCAGTGAGGAAGCTTGCAGAGTTTTGTGGGAGGACCTGCCGCAGGTCGGCCCGGAGTGCGCCGGAAAGCTCGACTCCCCTATAAGTCTGGGGGAGCTGACCGGCGCACTCGACGGTCTTTCTAGGGGTAAAACCCCGGGACTAGATGGGCTGACCGTGGAGTTCTTCAGGGCGTTCTGGGACGTCTTGGGGAGCGACTTCGCGGGGGTCCTGGGGGAGAGAATTGCTACCGGGGAGATGCCCCTTTCGTGGTGCAGGGCCGTGATTGCCCTGCTGCCGAAGAAGGGGGATCTCCGCCTTCTGAAAAACTGGCGCCCGGTCTCCCTCCTCAGCACGGACTACAAAATCTTCGCCCGAGCCATGTCTTCTCGGCTCAGCACCGTGCCGGACCACATGATCCACCCTGACCAGTCCTACACCATCCCGGACCGAACTATTTATGATAACATCCATCTGGTCTGGGACATCATCCACCATTCCCAGAGGGCTGGTCTGTCGAGCGCCTTCCTGTCTCTCGATCAAGAGAAGGCGTTCGACAGGGTGGATCTCGGATACTTACTCGGAACTGTGCGAGCGTTCGGGTTCGGGACGCATTTTGTCGCCCGGATCCGGCTTCTGTACACCGCCGCGGAGTGTCTAGTGAAGGTTAACGGGTCCCTGACGGCGCCCCTTCGCTTTGGGACAGGGGTACGTCAGGGCTGCCCCCTGTCTGGCCAGTTGTATTCTATTTGCGTGGAGCCTTTCCTGCGCCTCTTGCGGAGGAGGTTGTCGGGATTGGTTCTGCGTGGGCCGGGCATCGGGGTGGTCCTTTCGGCTTACGCCGATGACGTGCTCCTTATGTTTAGTGACCTGGCTGACCTGCGGAGGACGAGCGAGTTCCAGGAGGTCTACTCTGCCGCTTTTTCTGCCAGGATCAACTGGGAGAAATGTTCTGGACTCCTGGTCGGTCAGTGGCAAATGGATACCCTACCCGAGGAGCTCAGGCCTTTCACCTGGAGCAGGACCAGCCTCCTCTACCTGGGGGTCCATCTCTGCCCCGCTGAGGAATCCTGGCCGGCGAACTGGCAGGAACTGGAGACGAAAGTCACCGCTCACCTGCGGCGCTGGACAGGACTGCTCCGAGTGCTATCTTACCGGGGTCGAGTTCTGGTCATAAATCAGCTGATCGCCGCCATGTTGTGGTATCGACTGGTCACTTTGACCCCTCCCCCAGACTTTGTCACAAGAATCCAGAAATTGTTAGTCGACTTCTTCTGGGACATAAGATTGCACTGGGTCGCTGCTGAAGTTCTGAGTCTCCCGCTTAGGGAGGGTGGTCAGGCGCTAGTGTGCCTACGCACACAGGTGGCGACTTTCCGCCTTCAGACCCTGCAGCGATACCTCTACATCGAGCCTCCTCCTAGATGGTGTGCCCTGATGACGTATTTCTTCCGTCAGGTGCACGGCCTGAATTATGACGTGCAGCTCCTGTTTATAGAACAGCTGGGCCTCGGTGGCTCCTTGCAGGTGTTGCCCATCTTTTACCAGGACCTGATCAAAGTCTGGAACATGGTCGCCTCGCGACGCAGCTCTCCCCCGTCAGGAGTAGCGGCTATCGTCAGAGATCCGCTGCTCAGGAATCCGCCCCTCCATCCTTTTCAGTGGTTGGCGGAGAGGAGGGCTGTGGCTGCAGGGGTGACCAGGATCGGGGACGTGCTGGGTGGCAAAGGACTGGGCTGGATGCTCCCTCAGGAGTTGGCGCGACGCGCGTCTGTGAGTGTCCAGGTCGCAGCCGATGCCATCCAAGACCTGAGAACAGTCGTGCTCGGACCCGACGTTATTTTGGGTCTTGAGGTGGCCCAGGTGCGCGGTGGTCTTCCGTCTGAACGTTCCCCTGTTTGGACAGAATTCCACATTGGCCCCAAGCCCCGAACCCTCCCTCGGGTGCTGGTGCCCCGCAATATGAGCCGCCTCGGGGACATGCCCTCCGTGCCTTTTGGCACGGCAAAGAGGGGCTTTTTGTACGGACTGCTGCTGCACACCTTCCATTTTCTCGCCCTTGTCCGTCGCCCAGACAAGCCCTGGCGTGCCTTGTTGCCGTCCAGCGGCGGAGGCCCCCAATGGGAGGCCCTCTACGGAGGTGTCCTCCCCCTTTCTATCGGGGACCTGGGTTGGAGGGTGTTGCATGCAGCAGTCCCCTATAATAAGAGGATGCATAGGTTCATGGACTCTCAGGACACATGCCCTTTTTGCGGTCTTGTGGAGTCCGTGGACCATGTATGCATAGGGTATTGTAGGCTGCACTCCCTTTTTAGTTACTTGAAAAACCTCTTATTGATGTTTTGTTTGCACTTCAGCCCCACGCTCCTGATCTATGGGCACCCGGTGCGGAAGGGGGTCGGGAAGGAGGAGGACCTCCTTGTGAACCTGCTCCTGGGCCTGGCCAAGTTGGCCATTAACAGGTCCAGGCAGCGGGTGATCGACGGGGGAGTCCCGCCCGATTGTTTGTCCCTCTTCCGCGGCTACGTTCGCTGCCGGATGTCCCTGGAGAGGGAGCACGCGGTGTCTGCTGACACTCTCAAGGCCTTCCATGCTCGGTGGGCACCGCGGGGACTGGGGTGTTTTGTTGACCCCTTTAATCACATTTTGATTTAAAGTTTGTAAGGTTCCTTTAAACTTTGTCCTTGGTTTTACAGCTGACCTGAATTAGGGGCTGTGCCTGATTTATCCCAATTTTGTTGATTTGGTTTTCATTTAAAAGATTATCAATCCTCCCCTTAATGATCCTGTAGTCAACTGCTCCTCAACTCCTTTATGAAGATGGTGCATTGTGCTCAATGAAGGTTAAATTTTTGCAGACCCTATCCTGGCCAGATTAGGAGCTCTTTACTTTCTAAAGTACTTATTTAAAATTGCCCCCAGAGACTGTGCCTCCATCATCTCACTGAAGCTCTCTTCTCTAACTGAGGTACCCCAGCCCCCACCCTGCATGAGTATTCTTCTCTTCAACTTGTTTATGATTTTGTTTTATTCTTTTCATAGGATGTGGGTTTCGCTGGCTGGGCCAGCATTTATCACCCATCCCTAATTGCCCTTGAGAAGGTAATGGTGAGCTGCCTTCTTGAACCACTACAGTCCTTGTGGTATAGGTACACCCACAGTGCTGATAGGAAGGGAGTTCCAGGATCTTGACCCAGTGACAGTGAAGGAACGGCAATATAATGGACAGGCTTTGGGCAGTCAGGAGGTGAGTTACTCATTGCATGATTCCTAGCCTCTGACCTGCTCTTGTAGCCACAGTATTTATATGGCTGGTCCAGTTCAGTTTCTGGACGATGGTAACCCCCAGGATGTTAATAGTGGGGGATTCAGAGATGATAATGCTATTGAATGTCAAGAGGCGATGTCTAGATTTTCTTTTGTTGAAGATGGTCATTGCCTGGCACTTGTGTGGCACAAATGTTACTTGCCAGGTCTTGCTGCATTTGACATGGACTACTTCAGTATCTGAGGAGTTGTGAATGGTGCTCAACATTGTGCAATTATCAGCGAATATCACCACTTCTGACTTTATGATGGAAGGAAGGTCATTGATGAAGCGGTTGAAGATGGTTGGGCCAAGGACACTACCCTGAGGAACTCCTACAGTGATGTCCTGGAGCTGAGATGACTGACCTCCAACAACCACAACTATCTTCCTGTGCTAGGTATGACTCCAACCAGCAGAGAGTTTTCCCCCTTATTCCTATTGACTCCAGTTTTGCTAGGGCTCCTTGATGCCACACTCAGTCAAGTGCTGCCTTGATGTTGAGGATAGTCACTCTCACCTCACCTTAACATAACATTGAAGCTAATGGCCATGCATACTGCTGTGAAGGATCAGCTCAGCTGAGAAACATCAGGTTTTGTCACAAAAATCCACCAGATGTTTTTGACTATATCACTGCACTGACTTAGGAAGGCAATCCAGTTTGTGGAACTCCCTAGAATTTTGGAGACCAGCAATAAAATTTGATTCCTAAGTTTCATAAAGAGCGTATGAACTCAGGAAATTAGTTGTGTGAGCTGCAAACTGCCTGAGTGATTGAGGATTTGAAATGAAATGCTTTGGGGTTGGTGAAATCACTGTAACTCAGTGAGGACAGTGGGATGAGTTTGGAGTTCAGCCACCTAGTTCAGGATTCCGCTCGAATCCCAAATCAAAGCTGAGCCTGAGTTCTGAACGCCTTATTCACTCAATCACAAGGACCATTAATTTCTACCTCTGCAATGTTGCCCTCGTCAGTTCCTAGCTTACCCCCACTTTCATTTAAAACCCTATCCTTGTCTGTGTTACCTTCAATCATTCCAACAGCTTCCATCTCCCACCTTCCATGGATGCAGGTTATCCACAATGTTGTTCAGTAAATGCTTTCCTGAACCCTACACCTGACATTTCAAAGGACTGGTTCAGCCTGAGTCAGTGGTTAGAGAGGGGGTGGAATCAGGAACAGGGGTGTCCCTGGGTTAGGACCCCTCCCAACACTCCAGGGGAACGGAAGGTCTGGTCTGACATTTCTTGTGGTAGCAGGGTCCCGATGGACTTCGATGTGGTACAGAATATGTGGGTTTGAGAGGGTGGAGAATTGGATGGGGTACAGTGTGTGTGTGTCTGTGTGTGTGTGTGTGTGTGTGTGTGTGTGTGTGTGTGTGTGTGTGTGTGTGTGTGTGTGTGTGTGTGTGTGTCTGTGTCTGAGAGAGAGAGAGAGGAGGGGAAGTTGGCTGAAGTACAGTGTGTGGGAGATGCTGGGGATTTGGCTGGGGTACAGTGTGTGTGTAAGAGGGCGGGGAGTTGGAGGGGGTACAGTGTATGTGTAAGGAGGTGGGGCATTTGGTGGGGTACATTGTGTGCTTGTGAGAGTGTGGGGAGTTGGATGGAGTACAGTGTGTGTGAAAGGGTGGGGAGTTGGGTGGGGTAGAGTCTCTGTGTGAAAGGTGTTGGGGATTTTGATGGGGTACAGTGTGTGTGAATGAGAGGTAGGGGAGCTGAATGGGGTACAGTGTCTGTAGGAGAGGCCGGGGAGTTGGATGGAGTACAGTGTGTCTGTGAAAGAGGTTGGGCATTTTGATGGGGTACAATGTGTGTGATTGAGAGGTTGGTGAGCTGGATGGGGTACAATGCGTTTGTGTGAGTGGAGGGGAAGTTAGATGGGGTACAGTGTGTGTGAGAGGGTGGGGAGTTGGATGGGGTACAGTGTGTGTGTGAGAGGGTGGGGAGTTGCATGGGGTACAGTGTGTTTGAGCGGGTGGGGAGTTGGACGGGGTACAGTGTGTGTGTGAGATGATGGGGTGTTGGATGGGTTGCAGTATGTGTGTAAGAGGGTGGAGAGTTGGATGGGGTATAGTTTGTGTGTGAGAGATGGGGTGTTGGATGGGATATAGTGAGTGTGAAATGGTGGGGTGTTGGATAGGGTATAGTGAGTGTAAGAGGGTGGGATGTTGGATGGGGTACAGTGTGTGTATGTGTGTGTGTGTGTGTGTGTGTGTGTGTGTGTGAGAGGAGGGAGTGTTGGATGAGGTACAGTGTGTGTGTGATAGAGTTTGGGGAGTTGGATGCGATACAGTGTGTGT